>NW_019215071.1:0-29133 GCF_002532875.2 Varroa jacobsoni | reverse complement strand
TGAAAAATTGAGCCACATTGCTCTCTTGGCCTCGTCGCCGGTTCCATTTTTCAATTTCTACCATTTTTAGTTCTCCCTGCGTGTGCAAAAACGTTTTGTTAGAAATCGAACAAAAAAAAATCGTACGACATCTTCCTAATCCGAAATTTTGATGTGTTTTTTCGTGTGCGTTGTTGACATGCTCGTATGAGATACACAACTGATCTGAAAAAAGTCCTTAACGTAACAAGCAGTTGGCTTTATGAATGTTAGGATAACGTGATCGATACGACATGGCGTTTTAGCATCACCCTACTACTGACACGTGTCGTGGTGTCCATAGTGTCATGCTCGAATGTGGCCACCAAATGGCAAGTTCATCATCGCTTCCCTTTTTTTATTTACAGATTTGACAGCGATAGAAGGATAGCGGATGTTGCCCGTAGCTATAATAATATTGTTGTGATCGAGTGCCATGACAGATTCGTCAGCGATCGCGCATCACCGAAACGTGGACGCAGGTCGGTCAGGACATTTACAGGTCGGCTCGGTTGATCAAGTCATTCTACTTCTGGCTCATTGAGCGTCCGCTTTGGCACATCAACGTAGCTTTTCTTCTGACTATCTGTTCCAAGGAGAGAAGCTTCTGAGCCAAATTTCACCTGGCCACTTGGCCTATTATTGTGCATCTTGGTAGGGGCGGTCTTACTGACTGTTGTTACTGTGGCAACGGTGTCGTAGGTCACGTTGATATCGTCCATCATTGTCAAAGCTAGTAAAGCTTCGTCACGCTTTTCCATCCGACACACCTCCATCGCAGGCTTCCGATACAGGATTCACGCATTTATGAGGGGGCTCCATTTTGTTTGTGGTAGTCATGGCGCGCGCACGTTTAAGACATGCGACGAGAACGTTTTTAGCGTCAGAACTGATCGACAACGCAAGCGACATCACCACAGAATGATGGTATATAGAACTCTGTAATGGAAAAACAACGATTAACTTTGGTAGTATTAACTCTAAGTAGTGATATTACTTTTCTTTATGTGAATATGGGCATGTACTGAATTTGTCAATCGTCAGCGATTTTTGCCGGCAACGAAGGCATGCGACTGACTTTTCGGTAACGTGTCACGTCAACGAAACATTGAAAGTAACACCTGCGACCCCGTACGAAGATAGACAGTGAAGAGCATTGGGTGACAGATCGCAAAAGGCAACAGCCATCTGAACAACAGGTTTGAGGGTTGGCGCTGCTTGTGCTCAATGAATTATAATTCTTTTGCCAGTATTACAGTAATTTGCATCACCCCCGCGAATACACTCATCATTTACATCATGATATTTGCAAACCTTGTTGGTCTGCGTCGTTTACATTTGCTGCGGCTTGCATTATTACAGGGGTGGGTGCAGCATAACCCTTGTGTTATAAGTTTTCCAACAACACAACACGCAGTTCGACAGATTGACTGGGAGGTACATGACTGTTAAATTGAGTGATGCTGCCTAACATTATAGTTGTTTCTATGCGATTCTTGCACAGACGGGTGTGCGGGTACGCACTCATTGCTGTACTATTATTACTCAGGATGGTCGCGATTCATGGCCGTCGCAAGTGGGGGCGACGAAGTCTATGGGTCGCAGAGCGAACGGCGCTGGCTCTCGTAAGGATTACTTTGACAATGATGATCGGGCCATTACTAAGAATAGCTCAAAGTTAATCTTGTACGTGTAGAGTTAAGATAGAAATGCGTTTTATTGCGTTATCAAAGCATGATGAGTTTTATGTTTTGTCATAAAACAGAAAAGCCATGAAATTACGCCAAAGTTGCCGTTGTAATAAACTAACTCTAGTATTTACTGAGACAAAAAGCAATTGGTAAACAAGACAAATATTATGGGCATGTCGTGACAGGTAACACATGTGGGATATTTGTGTACAGCTGTATATAGGCAATTAAGGAAATTGTTGTTTATTAATATTACTTCTAGTACAATTGCAAGCGATATACAGGGTTAGACTTTAACAGGGTGAATTTTATCACGAATTTGGGAGAAAGTTGTAAATTGTCGACTGCAAAGCAGACGGTATTGTTTCTATCGCTAAACGTCACAGATTTATTCATCAGGTTGAATAGGAAACCATGAAATCAATCCCGAATATTCAAATGATATCAAACCCACTGTATAAAGCTATCACAAATTATCAACAAAAATATAGCAGTTTAATAATTGCCATATTTTTTTTCAATTAAAAAATGCCTAGCATGCCCTTGTCAGTGCATGCAGGTCTGGTTTTTACTTCATCTATTCCAGAATATTGGGTAGGTTTCAAGGTAGTAAAGGAGATCATGGTCTCTCATATCATTGTTATTGCCATTACTAAATCTGCAAGTAGTGATAAAAGTATTGCCCAAAAAGAACAAACGAAGTTTCAATAACCTCTCTTCTTTGTGCCGGTTTGGCAGGACCGATAGATAGCCAGTCCCGTGGGTCCGGAGGCTGCGTTTATATATATGTATATATATATATACACATATGAGAAATGTGAAGAAGAACTGTTGATGTGATATTTGTCCCTGGCTTATTTACACCCGCCTCAGTTACGCAGCGTAGTTACTTTTCAACGACAGCAATAGTGTTCTTCATCACCATTTAGACTCTTCTGCTTTGAAATTTGCTAGAAGCTAAATAAGTGAAAGGTAGGGCCCGATAATTTTCAGTTAGCCTATCTATATACTATAGACTGCTAAATCTGGATAGCTGAGTGTAACGTGAGATATTGATAACACACATAAACAGATAAAGCATAAAATGGTTGATGACATAATTTTCGGATTGACTATTGCAATGTAAAATTTTTGCTCCCTTCAATTAAACTAACTTTTATGCCATTTAGAATTGTTCTTGAATTTATTTAATTTTTCATGAATCAAATTCTTCAATTAGAAGGTTACACACCGATCCTATAACTTAACCGCTATTATATAGCTTATTAGACTCAGTTACTTTGTTTGATAACTTTGAAACCTGTCAGGTTCAATGAATAATGATTCGTTGTACTAAGCCGCTCAGTTGTTTTCTATGATCAAGAAGACGATTCTAATTATCTTGTTTTAATTGTCACCGAGTTTTATTATAATTTTATCATATAAATCCTAAATAAATAGATAAATAAAATAAATAGACAGTCATGTCGAATCACTTCTGTTTGATGATAGAGCAAATAATCTTAGATAACAGGTTTTTTTTATACAATATGTCTATAATGGCCAGCTAGCGATTAGTTAGCAACCAGCTAGCAAAAATGCAGAACGCTGGACGTCTACTAGAGCATTACTACCAATTAAAACAGTTGTATATCAGTGTTTATATGTGAAATATTGTTGACATTCCATCGAAACTCTTCATGACGCGTAAAACTCTTAGTAAGTTTTGTCTTTAATGCTTGGAAACGCACGATGGACCTGTATTTTTTGACTTGCAAGCTTTGTTGTCCTAATTCCAGCCTGGCAAACTTCGAGCTTTGAAGAATTGTCTACTGATCAAATCTTCCTTTGAACAAACCTCTTCCATAAATATATCTATGAAACTGCATAAGGGCAAAATAAATTAAATATTCGGTTATTAGATCTTCTTTTGCTGATAAAAAGATTAAGGAAAGGCCATCGTACATCATTACCGTGATACCGTCAATCGGCTCTGTTCATTGACAGGGTAATAAATTACTGCCATCGTTGCCATATTTATATTGGACTATAATGCTATATTATTCGATATAACCAGGTGCTTTCACGCGGCCAAAGCATCTTAGTTGGCACGACATCAAGGATGTAATAGGGCACGAATTACGTTTATCATTGCTTAAAACTATCTGTAACAGATCGACGAAGGACAATATCGAATAAGGCGAAAAATTGGTTTAGACTAAAGTACCTAATGCCTGTTGTGCTCAGGCCGTCCGTTTCAGCGCACCTCAGAGCCAATAGGCGGATTTGGAAGAATAAGAAGAAGTCAGGATCTGGATCATGGCAGTCAATCAGGATCATGTTGAAAGTGAACATAATCATAAATACTATAAAGCAATGAATATTCCTAATCAATTACATTGCGGGATTACGCTTGTAGTGTATTTAGTACTATGGAACTAACGATCGCTTTTAAATAATTACTTGTATTTGATAGTTATCCTACGCGTTACGCCTAATGAAACAACGACCTTACATAGGCTCTAAATGGAGCGTGGCCCTTAAACGTCCGAGCTTAGATTATTCAACGGCGTCGCGAGAGTGTGACGATCCGCTTGACACTTTTAATTGGTTGATCTACGCCAACTAGTTGGGAGGCACAATTAAGCCTGTGGTTATTTGACAATGATCTTCGCTAGTTTTAGGTAGAGAACCACTTATACGACATATTGTCACAATCTACACATTTCGCCACGTGTGTTTTTGATCTAACGGTAATTACAGACAGAAGTAGACAAACCAACATAAAGAAATCCCATACAAAAATTATTAGCTTTTCGTAATGCTCCTCCAATTTGTTTCAGGCAGTATTTAGTGTACAAACAGTAAACTGAAAATAATTACGTTGAAATTGAACTCCTTTGAAACAAAAACCGCCCGCTTCCGAATATTTTAAGCACTGAACGTTATTTACGTCATAGAAAATAAAGTTCTACAATTTCCTGGCCGGATTGCTAAAACATAATCTAAAAACATATTCCTGTTTTGTCCTTCATTTCTACCCGTTATTGTAATTTTTACTGGCTATTGTACGTTCTACAAAATGATGTCGAGCATTATCTCCTTACCCCCTACTTGATTTATCACAAAAGCGCGTAAACAATGCGTATGGACAGCGACATCGTATCGCGCCTTTTATCAGCGTCTATTAATATGATGCTAACGATGGGCGGAATATTATCGTCTTCTAATTTCCCATTATGTAGTTGTCCCACATAACAGCTTCACAGAAAGTTGCTAGCTACGCCATCCAGTGAGAGCCGTGTGAAGCTATAGACTGCCTTGGAAATTTTAAGGGGCAAGATCCTGCAAGGTCGACAATTTGTCGAAGCAGCAGCTGCATGGCCCTAATGCCATTATACTATCGACAGGTGTCTGATTGAAGTTGTGAGGGCAGGTGCAGCGGGCGCTCTGGGGTAAGCGCGTTAAGCCGATTCTCAAGAAAGGGTCCTGCGTAACAAAATCGCTTTGTAAGCGCCTTTCCGCTAGTCTTAGCCACTGAATCTACGTCCGTACGGGTCACGTTGCGTCGTATCGTGTTATCTGTGTGTTGTGCTTGTTTGTGTGTAGAGGGATACTCTTGTGCGCTTTGTTGTATATTAGCAATAACACATCACGTATAACAGCAGGCATCGCAGTGAACTTTGATAACGTGCAATATTGTGCATCCCTACGTTAGCTTAGCTTTTGGCCAGAACCTAGTCAGCGGTGGTCAACAACTTGAACGACAGCGCGAAGAACAATAGCAGATACTCTTGATTCGAACTTCACTATACGAATCATCATCGTAATTGAATTCTAACGTTTTAGAGTTCGAATAATCATAACCAGGAACTCAGCGCACCCAGAACGAAAAGCGGGCAGGCATGAATACCTACAGCGAGAAGTCGTTTTCCGTTGTGTCGGTTTCGAAGAGTCCGTCGATTTCGTTGGGGTCGGAGAAATCGAGCCCACCGGCGACCAAGAAGTCGACGCCGGGATCTCGTTTTGGCTCGGGCTCGCCATCGTCATCGCGAGGATCCTCCCGTGGCTCGTCAAGCCGCAGTGGTCGCGCCTCCACCACGCACTCGTCGACGTCCACCGACATCTACGGTTCGTACGACCCATTCTACTCACAAAAGCTAATAAAGAGGGAGTTCGAAGAGGTATCGTGCCTGCGTCTCAGCAACTGCGTCGCTGTCATCGGAGTCCTTAGCATGGTAAGCAAGTGACCACAACGCTAAAAAAGGCAAGCGTTGCCATGGCAAGTAGCGCGCGTCTGAAATATGATGGAAAACACATGCTGGTGGGCGAAACGAAACTGATATCGCATTGTCGACACGAGTTAACCCACACATACGATGACATACATTCTGTCGTTACTGCCGCATTCGTAACGCTCGAACAAGCATTACGGCCGTCAAGCAACAGTATAACTGACAGGCATCGTAGAGTAAACAACGACAAACAAATACTAAACAAAGTGAATACGCAGACACCGACATCAAAATATAGTTTAAAATATCCTATACATCCATGTAGCAACAGCAGCAGCAGACAGAGAGCGAAACGATAAAATACGAAAAAAAAAAACAAGCGTATCGCTATCCGCTAAAGACGAAAACGCCAAGGGAATTTTAGCAACGGCAATAAGTATGTCGCCTGCTAAACGATACGTTTTGAGATCGAGGTTTTTTGTAAGTGTAGCTTACTGGTAGAATTAAATGTGTTATAGTATTTAGCTGTACCTGTGTGATTAAGTGCCATTTCAAGGAATATTTAGATCTTTGTAGAGGAAACGAAGTCAGGGATAGCGTACAGATCTCCGATTGACTGATCTACTCGGCGAGAAAAGTTGAGTCAAAATATCTATAACGAAATCAGTCTAATTTGAGTGGATTTCTACTACAAATCACTGGAATTGTGTGCAATAAAACTGAAATGCATACGCAGGTCGGTATTTCAACAGAGTAATCCATTATGGCCACTCCCTAAATAATAATATATCTAAATAAATAGGGTTTTAAACTATTCAACTTTTTCAATAGGATTCGTGTAGGGAAAAAGTTGTTTGAAGTAAGTATCTCCGCTACGCCAATCGTAGATAAGCAGAACATAATTTTCATTTTCGGTTGAAACGTATTTTCGCTTGAACAAATCGAAACCACTGAAGGTTTACTTGAGATCTTGTTTTAAATGGAACCAACCTTCCGTTAAAGTTGAAGAATTATTAGGATATATTTACATGTCTTTACCAAATGTGGATACAACCCTATACGGAGCACCTTGCAAAATTGAGCAATTTAGTACACCTTCATTTCGACGTCGGGTACACGCCACGACAGTGCGTCGAGTTTTCAACGTTGTGAGATTCCGTTTTTCTGTTAAAACGAAAAAAATCAACAATGTTGAAGTAGCTTTGTCATAAATCTAATAGAATGTCGCACGTTTCAGAATTATAACACATAATTATTATATCTATGTATTCGGTAATAAAAGGCTTGCATTTGATGTTTTTCCTCGTGCAGAGAAGGAAAAATAGGGGGCGTATATGTGCAACGAACGAAGGTGGGTTATAATACCTCCGCGAACGAAATAGTGATGATTTTTTTCCACCTCGTTCTACTTGACGTCCGAATGGAACCGTTTCGATATCAGCCATTTTGTCCTCCAGTCAAATTGGTCCGGACCAATAAAATACATTTACTCGACTCGGCTTGTTTAAAACTCGATACAATAACCTAAAGCTTAATTAAATAAGTAACTTATAAATCGCACTTACTTCTCAGTAAAAGCGATAACTGTGAGTGTCCAAATCGAATTGAAGTTCTGTCGATGTTTGCTATTCGTTCTATACGTGACTACCATCGAAAGAACCGAATTCAGCGGAACGACAATTATATTTACCCTTCTATTCGTATTGTTAGAAATACGACTATAACTTATTTTTCAAAAGACAAGGTATATGATATAATGAATGGAAAAGGATCTTTTCGACCGTACGTTATATGGTTCCGCTTCATGAAAGAAAGGGTTAAAGGATGAGCTAACGGGCGGCGAAAACTATATGCGGAAACGAACGAAAATAGCGATTTACACAATTTTCACCAGATACGCGTAATGGCCTGGAATAGAGCCACAGTCGAGTAAAATTAAAACGAAAAAAATTAATTAAAACGCTATTGGTAACTTTAATAGCGAGTGTTTAGAGTTAATGACTCTAGGCTACTTTCCTGATAATCAGCAGAGATTTTGAGGTAGATACGCCAAGGAAACATAAATCGTTTTCAGTGAGTCCTATTTTTATTCACTCGCCTAAAAACAGTGCTATTTCATAGGAGATGGCTAGTGTTGAAGTTTTGCTTACAGATTTTTCTGTCTTTTTTTTTTTGTGAACCGATTGTCAAACGCTTGGTTTTACGATTAATGCTGACAAAACGTACGGATAAGTAAACATTGAACAAGATGATTGTCAACGAAGTTACTCCTCGACTCCGATCAACACGAAGTCGACAAAGTCCGATCCTAGAGCTCTAGAGAAAACTCATTGACAAACTCCTGGAACGTTTCTTCGTTATCGCAATTATCACATCTGCCTATGGATCTATTATATTAAGTCGCGGCTAACCGTCTACCTATCCAAACTTAACACTTTTCGCCCTTTACTTTGCACCATGTTTCTTAAAGGCTCGTTTTTGCATATGAAACGTCGTATTTCCTTGCAACTATGTATGCCCCGTGTGAATCACTGTGACTCGTGAGTCGTCTCAGCCTCGTTACGAAGCAGTTTGTTGCCACCAATCTCTACCACTTAAACATTAGCGAACGTAATAAAACAATGATGTCATATCCTTTATCTGTGGTTCTATTTTTCTTCTGGCGTTAGAAATCGCCGTTATACTATGGATTATTCATAAAAGTTTGCTAAAAAACATGCTAATCTTTAAAATTTGTCTCCGAGCCATTTAGGCGTTGTTCCACACCATTCACAGTCCACCAATTGGCTTTTCAAACGATAGTCCCCTTGTCGTTGCACCAATTGATAGCTGTGTATTTTCAACGTGCCCCTTGTGTCGAGGGTCGGAGAATCAACATTTGCTATAATACCTCCAGTTTGCCATGGAAATTGTGTTGTTTTTTTGCCACTGAGCGCATTCAACAGTCGACGACGGTATTTTTAACCGCAGGCCGATATAAAGGTTCCGATGTGAAGAAGCGATGCGGCCTGAGTGAGTTGTGATATATCGCATCGTATATTCGTTTATACATCGCCTTTTGTCGACTGAACTGAAGGCAAATTTATCAAGTGATAAAAAAAAAAAAAACAGATATCGATTTATTCGCCTTTGGCCGTTGATCGGCCACGTTATTAGCGAGAGAAAATCGATTAGGTCACTTGTCTCGCTCTTTGAAAGTCAACCAAATCCAAGCTGCCCTGGAACTGCGATACTTGTCTGGTTGTATCAGTATTCAATGAGATTTAGTAATCGTTGTGACCATCAACTCTTCAGAGCCAACCGTAAAACTAATAGTATAATCTACCTTTCAGCTCCTAAGTGTGAACGATTCTCATGTCGCTAGATTGCGTGTCAACCTGCTAACCTAAATGCATGTTAGGTGGTTTAGGTTCGAAATCGGGCCTAAACATATTTCGCCTCGTGCTGGAATGATCCAGTTGATCTGAAGCAATACCTAACTGCAGCTTCACTACCAGCTGAATAACCCGGAGCGTTTATTTAGGTCTCGCTTACTGAAGACACGTTTACTTGTTTATCAGCGTGCAGAAATTCAGCGATCATTATGGTACATTTTTATTTATCTATTTACTACTGTGTCTGCTGTATCTGCTTGGCATGATCACCAAGCTAGTGCATAGTACGTGTGCCCCAGACCAACTTTCGGGATCAAGCCGTAACAAAGTACCAAAGTTATCCGAGAAATTAGGGGAAGTTAAATAGCGTCTGACAATAAAGAATGCGGAATACGATCTAAACCTACTGTTAGGTAGTGAACTGATAATAGAGAAGACGGAAACGATAAGGTATATACAACACTGTGCTGAAAAATATTGGATTACTCAAGTTCGCTGGTTCGAATCGAGTGTCTGCGCACGCATCAACGTACTACGGTGGGTGACCCTGAAACAGGACTTTTTTTGCATTAGTAGAATGGAGCCAACTGGACTATAGGGTTATACTTTAGTGAAACTCTTGGTCCTCGAAGCAGGCTGCGACTAGCTTGCCTTCATTTAGGACATCATGCTCATACATATTATTGGTATTTCTGCAAATGTTGTATTATCATACATCGTGTAAAGGAGCGCTTGTCGATCTGTAGGCAATAGCCCGTTACGGTCATTACATGTTGCTATGCTCGCCTCCTTTCTAATGATGTTTGCTATCACAAGGGAACGCCCTTGTTCACTGATTAAACGGTGCTTTTAAAGGAAAATACATATCTTACGTTTGATAACAGTGCAGCTCATATCTAAGCGAATAAATACTAGCACGATATGGTAGTGAGCAACGCACCGGCACCACATACTTCATCAGTGCTACGGAATTAAAATAGCCAAATTTGTACTATATGTTCGATGGTATCTGGTACTATAAAGTCGGGCTAATTGTTGTCTTGTTGTTACTACCGATACCACTTTTAAAATACCATCATTTTCATCTCTATTAAACCTCTTTTGGCGGGAACAAAACGCCTATTTGTTTAGTTTTACTTTTCGTTAAAATTTGTAAATTGGCAGAACCTCCTACTTAGAATATTACGCTTTTTCAATTAGAGGCAGGGTATAAGTGAAGTATGATCATACAAACAAGCAGATATAATTTTGGCAAGAATTTTTGTACTGGCGTATCTTTATTTGCAACAAATGCTATTTTCTATACAAGGGTGTGGCGCACACAAGGGCAGAATTCGCCGTTCCAAAGTAAATTTGTTTTTTTGTGTATATCGCCGATGCTGGACAGCGATAACGGGCAGCCATGTAAACGCATTAACTCTTGTAATATAGTCTAGACCTTATTCAGGCCGGACTGTTTTGTTTCACTCCAGCCATTTTACAACTTAGCATGTGAGGTGATTACCTACAAAGTTCGCGACGGCATCTTATAATTGATAGCACTGATAATCTGCAGAAGAACCCTTGCGATGACCGTTCAAAGAATAGATTGCCAACTGCCACCATAGTCGCAACGGATGTGAAACATGCGTCACAATGGCCTAAAGAAATTATACGTTTTAGTAGTGTTTCGCGCTATTCATGGGTCTACTAATCAAAGAAAGAACTAAACGAAGAACGTACATGCGCGATATATAGTGACGCAAACGTCACGCTACTCTCGGTGGCAAGCTAAAGTAGAAATCTTAGATTCAGCGTAACTTATTAAGATTATTTACGATGAGGGATCGCAGTTATTAGAGCAATGCAATATATCTGAACGACGACGCATAGGCGCTATGCTTTCGAATAAAGGCGTAACATCACCATGAGGACAATGCTAGTAGATTACGTTATGTGTGAAATTACTATGATTTTTCTATTTTACATCAGCTAGCCTTTTGTGACAAGCTTTTCATTTTTAATTAAATAAATTGTTTACTCGATGTGTACGATGTTATAATTTGTTCAGAGGTGTTATATTCGATAGGCCAGCGGTATCCATGGGAATGAAAGTTTAAGCCTTATCGGCTATGCCAACGTGATCGTGGAACAGTTGCGCAACGGTGTTGTATAAATGTGACTCTAATAGGCTTGGGCATAGGAATTCCCAAAAAAATGGAGAACAAGTTTCCGTAACGTTACTGATATAATGAAACATTTATGTTTTGGGGCATTATTTTGAAATGTTTGAGCAAATGATTCCCGTACACGATAATGACCCTTATTATTATTATTATTATATTATCATATCGATCTTGTTGTTGTTGATTGATGAGTACATATGAACGTTTTGCATCGAAGTGAAGTAACTTGTTTCCTCAGGCGCGCTTGAGCTTTAACAATTCAGTACGTTACTAAATGATCAATCAGTGTTTCAACAAGTTCCCTTGTTGAAATCGTTTAGAACATCCTTGATCTGCTCATGTGTCTGGCTTCGTCTTCTGATGGCCTGTACGAAAAAATTATTTAAGGAAGCCATAGCTAACATAAAAACTAACACGTTGAATAGACAAAATAGGCCTTCGTTAGTTCAACAAAGGTTCCTGTAGCATACACATTCGATGAGACAACGTAGTTGCTATTGTTTCGACAGCACTAATACCTGCCAAAAAGTACCAGTATCAACAAACAGCCGATGCCTTAATTCACAACGACACTCTAGCTCTAGCTTTTTAAAGCTCGCGTAAAACTATCATTCCTAGATTTAACTGTTCTGATATATTTCGACCGATAGCCCATTTTACAACGCCTGTATAGTCACAAGCAGGCTCCATGAGAGAACCTTTCTTGCCAGTCCTGAACACTCCTGCGCGTCATCTTGTTTTCGATCTCATTAAAATGTCTTCGATTATAATGATGACTTTAACAGAGTCACGTTTTCTATACCATTTGTATTCTGCGCTAGTAGGACCAAACGGCGATTCTGTTAGATATGTGTTACTGGTGCAGGCATTGAAGTATATTTAGAAAGAGTTTTGACCTATGCATAGTCCTTATCGACCAGCTAGGCCATCCAATTAGCGGCTAAAGAATCAAGCAGTACAATAAATACAGACGATTCAAAACTGGCTATAAATTTAAAAAAAAAAAAATTTAAAATGAACTGAAGAAGAGAAACACATTTCCAAACGATGGCAAATTAGAGTAAAAAGCAAAGCTATGATGAAGAAATCATTTGCACCTCTAGATCAGTTAGTAGAACGCGATAAAATTGATTATTTTAAAGTCAGACAATGAAAAATCGACTAATCAAAGTTCTGTTCCATGTCCCATTTTTCACAGAGCCATATAACACACAGAGTGTGCCTTCTTTTACGTTAAAGCACACCCAATTTTTGTTTGTTTTTGATGATCATAGTAGTCGTGCAGGAATTTTAAAAAAATAAAGTCTCGACTGTAGCGAGTAAAAAGGTCCTATGATCGTTACGGGCCGAAGTCCTACTTCAAGTCATTGTGACGTTATATGGATCGATATGCGGCTTTCATGAATTTGATTTTATCGACAATTATAGAAGTGGGAACGACGCTTTCGTTGTATGACATGCTACTGTGAGGTTTGACCTTCTTGCGGAGAGTACAGCTCTGAAGGCCGCAGAACTCACATGTTGGTCGGGGAAATCATCCATTTCACCCTGATTTCTTTTGAAATTTTCGATGGCCTCTAATAGCTTTCGCCGGAAAAAAGAAAACAACAACGGCGAAACCTCCTTATTTCTATCCTGATTATTTTCTTAATAAGGTTCGCATCTACCTTAGGGGTACGTTATTGAACTTGGTCACAAATATATTGTCTAGCAGATACAACTACAATTTCCTTATGTGAGCTGGATTGAAACCTCTATAATTTTCAGAGTTTCACCGCTCAGCTAGCTTAAACTTGTTAGGAAGAAACAGTTCGACTGCTAGGTGCTCAGAAAGCCGGCGTGGGATTTCGTATCTCGTCTTTCTTATTTAATGCACTCGATGTGTGTTTTATGAATCATAGCTAGATTTAATGAATGATTATTACTTAAGGGCTACAGCTATTCCTGTAACCCGCCTGAAGTCCAACAGTATTCATATCCTCCGGAGACAATTTTTTAGAAACGATCATTTTCGTTCGGAAATGCTCTGCAAAATATCCCTTACCTTGTAAGTACATTTTTATGCTCAAAAACGATTAAGGTTTAGTTATTTTTAGCATGCTGTTGAATTGCATTTTTGATTTAAAAGATACGATTATACGTCACGCGTCGCACCGAGTTCATCCAGGTTTCGCCTTCGGGGTTAGGAAAATACGAGAAACCAATTTATGTTGTCCTCGTCGATAGTCATTAATACGCACCGCCCGAAAGTAATATAACATAGCTATTAAAATTAAGCGATCTACCGCTGGGACAGTAGCAATCGTGAATTGGCTGAACTGTTTCGGTGAGTCCTCGCTTAGGAAATGCTCGAACTACTTCAGAATCTCCTCGTCCCAAGAGTCTGATAGCAGTATTATATTCCTCTGTGGCAATGTATATATTATATATATACTTTGCCACAGATATTTTACAATAAGGCGCGGCGTCCATCACGGATGCAACCAATACCAACTGTAACTGCACCATAGAGGCTTGTAAAATCCTGAAAAAAAAATTCCGATACCAGCGTATGCGGTAAATAAAAATTTCATATGAGACACATGGATATGGAAGAGTTCACTAGCATACTTATGTTTCGCACTCAGATACCACTATTGTTTAACTAGACGTGTGGCGTATTTCGTAAGCGTCATTTAGTTTGTACGCTACTGGCTATACGTAATTTTCTTCTAGCCGTTTATTATCGTATTACAGTTAAAGTATTTAGATTCGTTGTTTTGTTAGACGACCTCGAAGGGCCCTTTTCTCTGTCGTATTAGTCATAATCCAAATTGAACTAGTTAGTGCTAGTTACGACAACGGTACCCTTATCGCCAGCATTATCGTTCCCTCTGAGTACCTTATCTTTGTCGGCGACGCAATCATTTCGACGGTTTCACTTAATGATTTCTCTGTCAAGAATAGTTGAAAATTAAATTACCAACCTTTGCACTACTGATCCATATATGCACGTCCTTGATCTCTTTCCATCAATGCGACCCCAGTTTATGGCGGTTCGTTTACTCTGTTAACGTTGCCAACTCTTTGGCCTTCACCTAGAACAGCTAGGACGCAATTTCATCGCGTGCACGTGAGATGTCATCAACGAAATCTTTCTCGATGCGCCGAAACCGCATCGGATGCCGTTTACAGAAAAATACCTAAAAAAGAGACATAAGTGACCGTAAGTCGATATGGGTTCTCACGCGAATAAGCGGCCTCGTGGTAAAATTGTAATCGTAGTCGATTCGGTGTACGGAGCCAGAAAAAAAAAAAAAAAAGGCTCACTAGCCTTTTTGTGGTAATCGACAGAAAGTCTGTAGGTTGACTCCTGATTAAGTCTTGTGTGCCTCTTACAGGCGATGTATACATATATGTACATGTGTTTAATCGACTGTTATGACGTAAACATGTCCCTTGGAATCTAGTGAAATGCGAAACACGAATGATTCTGGTAAACAGACGCGTGCGTTTTAACCTGAACGCAGCAAAGAGACTGATAAAATAACTAAAGTGGTCTAATCGGACAGAGCGGGATCCTAAATACAATAAATAATGAAAAAGTGTACGTACGTGTTTGCAAATGAGACGGTTGTTCGACAATACTGCGTTCGATTGCTACACTTATGTATGATAGTTATGGCGGTGGCGCGGACGTTAATACTGTCACACTGTAGAGAGCCTGTTTAAGGACGATTTCTGTGGAAAAAAAAGCTACTGGATGTCGCTAGCACCGGAGCGGGTGGTAGCAGCGACAAACCGAAAGCGTCACACAGAAAGCGTTTCTGTGACTTCGTTTGTGATTTGTCTATGACAGCGTCTATACGTCGCGACCTTGAAGGTCTTTAGTCCTTGATAGGACGCTTGTGTCGTCATAGTTCGAGCGAGCTTATTGGGAGAAAAAGAGTTGGTTCGAATAAATTCGCATCTAGTACGACAGATGTCTGAGGTGGCTATCAGTTGGCAGAGATGCCGGCCTGATGATGTCTCCACATAATAACATAATCCATGACAAACATACAAGTCACAAAGCCGTCATACAGATATTTATGCTGTCCAAAAGTTATCTCAGCTTACAGTTTCATCCAATACCACGCGTAGCTTACTCGTACGTTCTGCACGTAACAGTGTTGAGCTTTTGGTACTTTGCCGGTAGTTTGCCTGGCACAGGCCAATAAAAATAGAACAATGTATGAGTACTTCTATGATAATTTCAACTAAGCCTAATCGTAGTCAACTAGACACTCCATTGCTCCAGTGCAGTGACCACGATTCGCGGTCACGTTAGACGGCTGGGCCAAGGTAAGAACGTGGAAGAATTTTTGTTCAAGAAAAGCTTAAAGCATCTCTTATGGGGCCAGATATAAACAAGCCAATTCTATTGAAACTGTATGAAAACAAGTTTCCAAAAACTTGCAATAAATGTGGAAATTGGCGGTGATCTAAGCTAGAATATTTCATTTTGACGATATGTTTCCCAGATCGTCTGACGAGCAATGGCGACCCTGTCGACAGGAGCGTCTGCGGGTGATTTACATGTACGGCTTCCGATATCCTCGAAATTCATACGTTGTTTGGAACGCATAGATATCGTCTAAATTGAAAATAGTTGTATGATTGCTAAAGGCCGCACACTGTACCATTATAATTGCGTAACTATAATAATTACTAAATTGCTTAGTTAATCTGTTCTCTTCAAATGCGTTTACGTTGTAATACAAACAACGATTCATGGGCATGAAAAACCGTAGCGCTGCCAATTAGTTAAACCAATTGTATAGTTTATCCAGTCTGACAGCTTCAAAAACAAAGTGGCTATCCTGTAAAATGCGATGAGCTTGTACGTGTCACTATTGATTGACTATATATAAACGCAAACCTCATTACTTTCATCTCGCGCTGAATTAACAGCGTAATTACTGAACGATAAACGTATTTCGAATAAGTTTCGTAACTGTAAGCTTTCAGTCAATTAACTGCTGGTGATCGTACGTACATACGGGACTTCCTGGGTCATATGGGTCGATTTAGTTGCGCCTAATGGAGCGTATATCTCCCTGTTTTAAGTTCATTGACATATACAGTGTGAGCATATCGAATGCGAATATGCGTTCGGAGTTTACTATGTACGTATAGTGCCGACTCTGAAAGTATGGCTGGGAAAAGTATCGCGAAAACCATCCTGGGGGGGGGGGGGGGGGAGCAGGTGTATTGATAGCTTAACCCCTGAAGCACATCCACCAATGGGAGAAAAATATTATTGCCTCATTGAAGAGTCTATAGAACGAATGTCTTCAATATGAACCTTTAATTCTGCGAAACGATTGTTTAGTTATTCTCGATTCCGTTACCCGCACACCTTCGTGTTCCCTTCGATGAGTCTTGATACACTTCATTAGGATATGTTGTGGTCAGAATTGGTCGCGTCTATAACGGGAAGCGTGCAGTAGCAGGAAGGATGACCCTTCACACCTGGCTGCTACTTTTACTTGAATGATAGAAGGATAATTATTCGAATGATTACAATGGCGCCGTCCGATTGCTATGATCGATTCTTATATAACTAACGACTATCGTACCTGCAGCAGTAATCAAAGTTTGACATGATTAAATTGGCTGTATTGCGGTAGATACAAAGCCTTTTTGTGACCGTGTCTACGGAAGCGCTTTGTGTCTGCCAAAAATGATTGTACAGGAAGACACTTCCGCTTTGGATTGGCAATTCTTTCATTAATTATACGAACAGACACGAGCATGGTGAAGATGCTGCTGATGAATATTCGACTTACTATCGTGCCTGCGGTGTACACTTCCTGATTCGACTGTTCCGGTCTTAATTTACTAGTATATATTTACAAGTAAAAACGATGGATGGTATGTACCAGAAACGTCTGCTTATGATTTTCCAGCTTTACCAAGCTAAGAGCACATCACAGGGACGCGCTATACATCTTCTACAATGCTAAACTGTTATTATATAAGCCGTTATCGTTATGCAACGTTACCAATGCAGATGAAAGCGTAATGTATTTAT
The DNA here is from genome assembly GCF_002532875.2 of Varroa jacobsoni. Lineage (NCBI taxonomy): Eukaryota > Metazoa > Arthropoda > Arachnida > Mesostigmata > Varroidae > Varroa > Varroa jacobsoni. The sequence goes on along the minus strand of NW_019215071.1, from coordinate 11,616 downwards.
CAGACGTTTATATATATTTTAATAACGCGTGGCCATTATGATAGCGCCCAGCTCACATCTGGTATCATTCGGATATTAAGTCGTGACTGATTCCTTGTTTTGTTCCGAAGAAACCAAAAATAAATTAGCTCGGTGAGCTTTTTTTTTCGATCTGCATCGATAGGTGTTAGCGACAATCCGGAAAAGTCTAGCGTTCTCCATAATCGAACAAAAAATTAAAGTTCCTTTTTATTGACTGATTTATTCGTAACAAACGCCAGCGTCTAGCAGCTACACAATAATGCACCGTCCCGTTAGTGCGGCTCTTCCGGCGGCCCAATGTACATAGCCGCCATCGCGGGGCACCAGATTATCTACCGAACGCTTTATAGTCAAGGAACAACGACTATTTAACCGTGAGGCGAACATGTGTTAGGTTATTGACCTAAAAATAAATAACCTAGCGGCAAAGCACAAGCAGCGACCCTGAGGTAGTAAGTTTCAACAAGTTACGTATAATACGTGCGATACAATTATCCGTTAGTTACTGCCGTAACATTAGTTGTTATTCGCTTGTACCACTATTAGGATTGCTACAGGCTACTGCAGTTTAATTGGAAATGAGTGCGACTGTGGCCTCACGTGAAGCACAAACGCGGTGTTTCTCTCTTTTTGTTTACATATTTCATAGGCCCGACCTGATACATTTTAAGTAGAATGTTTATAGATAAAATCGTATGCATATAATTTGGCGTCCATTTGTTATATAATAGCGTGACAGAACGACGGAACGAATCCACAGAAACGAAGGTTTTATAAGGGACAACCTTGACCGTTATATAGGATACTAAACTTATATAGATATATATAGGCGTGGCAGTGGTTATCGCTTTGACTAGAGGCTTGCCGTGATGTGCAAGTTAGAGAACTACAAGCTAGACACGTATATCGTATAGAATAGAACTGTCAGAAAAGGTGGAAATGCAATTCAGTTAGAAAGTAGCCACTGGACCATACACCTCGTTAGATGGCCATTGACGTGCTGATTACTTATGTGATAACACTTATATAATCGCAGAAAAAGAAAGGAAGGACACAGATATCAGATAGCCAGATAAATGCGTCTTGAACCAGTGGCCAGTGTTTTATTTTTTTATTTTAAAAACTTGAAAAAATTAAGCTGCGCTATTAGCTTTAGGCAGCATCACCTCGTATAGGGTGCGATCGTCAAATCCATGAGCATTAATTCGCCTGACGTGAGCAATAAATGCTTCGTTTTTGCTTAGGAAGGTCGGCGTAACGACAAACGCAAATACGATCCTTGGTACTTTTTTTAGTTTGACTAAAAGTAGAAACGTTTGTAGTATGTGCTGTTATTACATATACGAACGGTTCTGCGCGTTCGAAAGGAACGGCTGGGAAGACAATGTGAAGGAAGGTAATTAATTTTAGTAAAGTCTGCCATAGTTAGCTGAATACAACGACCGACAAGAAGTGATACTGATAAAATTTCTTCTATATGCGTTTACTGTAATGAAGACAAATCCAACTAAGGCCGAACGCTTGTTTCTGTTTGCCTTTAAGGCCTATTGGCAGTTCAGGCCTTCAGATATTCCTGCAGCTATATTAGTGTAAACATATAAGTTGTATAAGCCAAAAGACTTTAAAGTAGCTGTGACAAATAGACCTTCTGGTGAGCTGGGATAGTCTTGGAGAATCCTTTTTAGAGAATGCTATCGAAATCAGTGTTGATCATTGCGGGATTTTGATTTGTTGGATCGGATATGTATATTATCGTACAAGTCCCCTTGGTTGCAGCCGTTATCTGTGATACATTCCTTATCTAGCATTAAGTGAAAATTCAACTGCTGTTAACCCTGACAAAAATCAAGCTATTACCTTTGAGGGCATTTCACATTTGTGCAGAAAACCCTCAAGTGAAAATACTTCCAGCGAATCAAAATATACTTCCAATAAGAGCCCGTGAGTTTGAAGTGTTCAGTCAAAGCGGAGGTAAATTTTGTCCGCTGTTAAAGCGATAATGTACGTATGTAAAAACTCTGACTCAAAAAAATTGAAAACGCATTTTTGTAAACAAAAGAAGAGCGTTATTCTAAAGCATACAGTTTACATGTATGCAACTTAAAAAGGTCACCAAAGTACATGTAAATGAGAATGTATTACAGACAACCGTTTGAGGACCCAGGATGCCGAATATTGAATTACTATGAATATCCATATACGTGTGTGTATAGCAATATCCTTCATCTTTTCTACAAATTTCCTAACCTATCGATTCAAAAGGAGTGAAACGTATCAATCTGAAGGTCGTAGCGTAGTTATCGTAGCGACAATTTGAAGTTCTGCTGTCACCTGTGTCTGCGCGCTTTTTGTCCAGTACGGACGCGATTTTCTTAGCGATTCTCTTTATTCTGAAAGCTCGGCGCTGATATCCTTCTCTATGATGCCATTCAGATCAGCCTTTCCAACGTCGTCATTTCGATGACATTTTGGCCAAATCCTTCCTAAAGCAATGTGGACATGATTTAGTTTGGTGTCTTGAAGAGTGCTTGCAAATACAAACCCGTCGGCGGGAACCTTGGATTTCAATTCATCTTTCACATTTTAGGCATCCTCAGATGTAAGTTCACTTCAGCTGAGCATTTATCCAAGATTTTAATATTAATTTTACCTTCTGTTGTTGCCACGTCGACTAGGGTAACACCAGAAAGCATAACTTTTATAGACAATATCATATCGACCAGCTGCATTCCTGACCCCCAGGGGAAACTTGATTTTTCAACTGACTTACTATTTACACGCTGTTAACACTTCGGATCATTTTGGATAGATGCAACTTACGCACAGTAGTTTTTTTTTTTTAACAAATATCTATATATAACGACGCATATTCCCTTAATTTTGCGTAAAGCACCCACTCAAGTAGTGCATCGCGGATTAACTAGTTTAGATATTACGCATTCAACGTCCGATAGAAGCGAAATGGAACGGTGTCAATGAAAAGCATCTTTGCTCAAAACATCGCACTATTTCGTACTGAGTTACCGCCGTGGACTATTGTGGAATGGAAAAGCCACGATACTCGTCTACGGTTAACGTTGACGGCGTAATGTATATGCTATCAGCTATAACTTATGCTCTATCCTTTGAGTGTGATACGTAAATATAACTTATTTAAACGTTAGTAACTATGCGTGCGGCACCAGTGCTCAATAACATAACTGAATCACCGACAAGGTCCATAGGTTTTACTTCTTTGGTGGGCTGGAAAAGGCAAAAAATACCTATCAGTCTAACTTCTCAAAAAAGATATATATTAGGTTATTGCAAATGAACCTAGCAGACTTCGAAATTGAATAACCTTCAAACGAGTTAAGTTAGAACGGTGACTTTTAATAAGAAATAGAACGCTGTGGGCGGGTTTTCGAAGGAAATCGATAGTGGGTTATGCTTTCCCACTAGTTCCCTTTTTAGCGCACGGGCAGCCTTCCCTAAAGAGACGGAGAATAAGTGGCTTGAAGCCGATGTTGAATGTTCCCTTGCTCCAGGAAGTAATTAAAGCATGGACATCGCCATGCCTTAGATTTGGCGTTGCCATCAAATAACCAGACGGCATGCTTTCTTTCGTTGCTCTGCCAATGGTCCATGAGAAACTCGAAATAACGGGATGCATTCGTTGTTTCAGCGAATATCCTACAGAAGCAGATATCCATCGTTAGCATTACTATCACTTTACGTCCGGATCTACTCGACATTAAACCGAACTCGATTTATTTCAGGGGCGACCCTAGTCCTTCGCTTAGGCCTTCTTTAACTAGTGGTAGAGATTAAACCACGCCTCATCTATGGCGATTTGTTTTGTTAACTGAAGTCCCGTAAATCGCTTAAAGAATATATGTGTTTTCGACTGGCCTGGAATCCAGGAGCCATTTATAGTCAGTGTGCGTGGTGATTCCATAACGTCGACAGGTCTTTCAAAGCCCAAACTTTGCTGTTGAGTTACTAAATCTACTGTCTTCACGTTTGATCAATTTCCAGGGCGCTGTGGCCTTCGAGAATCAAAAACTTATTCATTGAGCGCTGATTTTCTTAACTAAAAATGCTTTCCTTTCTGAACTCATTCTCCTGGAGTGAACCTTATCGGTTCTCACTCTCTTTAGAAGTTATTTAATTTCAAAGTTCACCGAATTGCTTGTAGCAGTCTAATACACATGTCTGCGTACATGTGGGGTAGGATGACACGTGGACTGTACACCCCTATGGAATCCTACGGCTTAAAAAACACAATACTTTTCCAAATTTAATTCGGAACTCGCGCTTGTAAATATGTTGCGCATAAGCTCAGCGTATTTGTTTCTGGTTTTTCAAAACTTTGAAATTATTACTAGCTTACAATCGACTATAATGTATACCATCGATGTAATATTTATATAAACATCTTTCGATCGCATGTTAATCGTGTGCGTTTACTAAAACTTCATTTATAAGTTTAAGTCGGCATTTCTAAAATGTATCGAACATTCTCCACGGCAGCCTTTTCACTAAGGGGACAGTTTTCTTCTTGCCAAGGTTTTGAAGTGCTCCTTTCGCTTCATCAGTTAGCTTAACACAGGGTCCACCTTCAAGCACCTGACAGGAGTCTCGGTTTTAACATCGCCAAGAAGCTCGTTGATAGTTTTGATGACAGCTATCTTAAATTGTTTGCCGTTTTGTTTCGCTATCTCGGCCTTCCTAGCACCACGGATGCCCGAGCACGGATGAGAATGGCACAATCCACTTCATAGTTGCAAATCTTAGCTATCGTTTGCCGGAGAATATTCAAGGGGAATTGTGTTGCTCTCTGAGCTGCGTCCAGTAATTCGACTCGACCCCTGTATACTTAACACAGACATGGGAGTTTCAAAATTTCCCTAAGTGACTCCACTGCTTTTCAGCGTAGACTGCTTAACAGATCCGTCGAACTCGGAATTGCAGATCGACACACTCGCTCAGTGAGTAGTCGTTCTTCTGAATGATGTGGCTATGCATTCGAACCTGACGATGTTATAGGGCCGTGAGTAAGCTCTGTTTCGAATCTAGATGTTTCGAGATGATACGTTTAGTTGACATATCGTGAACAAAGCATATAGTGTTATTCAACGGGGCTTTTTCCTGAGCAGTGCCCCCTACTATAGTTCGATTCGCATCCCTGTCAAAAGGAAACAAATCAGGCAATTAAGCGCGCTTAATAACTGGGTCTGGAAGGTTATGTTAATAGGTGTCACTTATATTCGCGTATTATATTTACAATGATGGTATTTTTGTTATAACTGCAATCTTTCATCAAGTATCAAGAATGAACATCGTGTATTGTAGCAGTTTGGTATATGAATATTTCGTTTATTCCTGTAACAGAAAGGAACTTAACTCGGGTGAATCGAAGGAACTTAGCAACGTACCTTTGACAAAGCTAAACCTGAATGAGCGAGTGTCCTTAAGAGAGTACGTGGCCCTGTACTTTCTCCTTCTTTTGACCCCTACATTTGACAAATGCATTATTGTCAGTCATAAAGTCTGAATCTAAGCTAACGAGGCAAAGTGTTAAAAATCACAACATTACTACTTATTTGCGTGGTAGATCCATTTCAGTATCCTAGTAAGGTACAATAGTGCCTATAACATATATTTATACCCCCGAAGAAGCTATCGGACTTCTAGTTCTAGGCTCACCGGAAATCTGTGACTTTAGATTAGCTTGAAGGGCAATGGCGATATAGAACACTTTGTAAGCAGCCAGTCAGAAACAAACTAAAGACGTCAACAAGGTATTTATGTCCATGCAATAAAATCTTTATTAATAAACTGACATAAAATGTTTCTCTAATATGATTGATATATGCTTTGTTTAGCAGTTCTACTGGACGAATTTTAAAGCTGCTTACATTTGCATTTTATATTGTTTTTGGGTTTTCTGTTTGGGAATCACTCGCGTTAATTAGAAATTTTGTCAGGGCTTGAACTTGAGCACATGCATACCTGGTGTAGAACGCAGAAAACGCTCGTTCGGGTCTGGTATAAGTGAAGATGTGCTTTAGCGCCAGGAGGTTTACAACTATAAAAATCAATTTGGACTGTTATTTGTCAAACAAACCTTTATCTAGGAATATAGGATTTATCTAAATGAATGTCGTCGTATCGTAGGTCGATTCATTGCGCATTACTAAGATACGCAATAGGTAAGACTATCGCGAACTGTGATACCGTATCGGCTGTTTAGCTGGATTTGATAAGCATTTCGTTGTGCCTTTTCGGGGTGATTAATACTGTGTCTGTTTTTTTATCTGTTTTTGTCTTAACGGTTTCCAAAATGCGGTATTAGATATCAATTTTATCGGCGACGTCGTAAAACAGCGCATGATATCTTGGAGGATTCTTCTTTGAGCCATCTTCCTTTAGAAGTTTTCTTCTTCGTCTTGGTTAATATATATGGTTTAAATATTAATAAAACATTGAATGAGACAATACAAGTCATGACACTGAAGGACACAACGAACCGCCACTCCCTTCTATAGTATAAGTATTTGAGTGACGAAACAAAGAATCAAGTATATCTGTGACGAACCTATGAGGCAACGATGAAAAGTGAGTAATTATTAAGGGTCCTTCTCGAAGTCGTTGATCGTTATATGTCGATCCCACGGGATGTATCATGTATGGTGTATCGTAATCAATGCTAATTTTTGAAACAAATGAGATTCTGTTTTTCTCACGCTACACAAAGCCAGTCGCATTCGTGGAAGTAATTTTTTAATATTTCCTTTTTGTGTCGACAGAAAAACAATACTATATGGGTTCTTCATAACAGTCGCCACAGCTAGGTGTTTAAAAAGGACACAATGTTACCCAGCTTTTATCCTTAGCCTCTCATGAGTTCCTGCCGTGGAATGGCACAAAAACCTTCAAATTCAACAAAAATTTGTAGTTAAGGTAGTTCCTGCAACTATTAGCTTTGATCGATCGATTGGTAGCGCTGTTATTATAATATTCGCTTTAAATACTTAAATAAATAAAATATAACTGATCGCCTTAAAGAGCCTGCTTGCAGATCAGCGGCATATAGCTGTGCCTTTACAAATACTATAAACTACTGCCCGACTTGATAAACTATTCAATCAATTATAAAAAGAAGATGCTTTTTTGACCTAAATCTATAACCTAGTCAAACCCAATGAATGTTCTGACAATAGAATCACTACATATGAATACAACTGGGAATGTAGAACCTCATATGTTCTAGTCAACAGTCGAGATAAGCGACAAACGGCAACCATCTGTCGGGTTTCTATAGTGGACTTTTCAACCTTTGTTGTGCTGGCAATTGCCCGCCCATGACCGTGGTAGTGATCATACAATAGCTGATGCGATGGTCGTCACACCAACTCTCACGAGGGGCGGTGAGACCGGAAGGTCAGAGAACGATCTTGAGGCAATTTACATCTATCCTAGACTATAGCAGTGACAACAATGAGCAATTTTATGTTATTCAAAGACGAAGAACGTGTCGTGGCCTCTGGTGCTTGCCACCTGTGTAACATTTCCATCCATGCGACGGTCCAATGGGAGACAGTAAAGATGAATTAACGATAGCGTTTGGCTTGCAATTATGGTGTACATAAAGGATGGAAATTATTGCGAGTATCGTCTGTTAGATGACATTCAAGACCAAATTGATGCTACATATTTTGAATGATTTGCTATTTTCATAGGGAAGCATCGTTGTACGTAGTTAAATGAAATTTGCGTCTGGAAAAGGTGTCCTCTGAGAGAAATCCTCAGGTAAATCTCTTGCCTGAGACTATTAATGTTCGTTTTTTTTAAAGGGTTGACCAGATCGAGAAATTAGAAAAATAGTGACAAATCTATCATGTAATTTGCGATATCTATATAATTTTTATATGGCACGCAGTACAAGATCTATGAATATGTAAGATGTTTGTGGAGACCCGTTACACAGTTATTTAAACGTGTCACCAGCTGATGGTGTGGACCAGTGTACCATTTTTCGCTGTCTATTCAGTGAATGCTTCTACCACAATTACAGTGTCCATGGACGAAAGGGATCACCTTTGATGGCGTATCGCTAACCATTACAATCGGCAACCGTCTAGCAATGATATTACATAATGCCCGTACAACAGTTTCTAGATCCTCATTTTAGAGGAAACGATAGACCAAGAAACAAATGTCAATGCGAGTATAACTTAAGAGATAAAGGTAACTAGAAAACTTTGGAAAACTTGAAAGATTGGTCACTAGGTAGGTAAATTTTTTTATCAATAGGGTATTTTTTATATCACCGAATGGCGCGAATAAAGCAGACAAATGAACAGGCGATGAAATCATCTGTGCCATATGCCATGTGCATTTAGTATAGACTAATCAAATAAAAAGATTTTGTCGTAGATTTACACCGCACTGTTATTCTGTAATAAAAACAATGTAAAACATCGTTTATTAATACTTAGCAATATAGAGAAATTGGAAGCATGATCACTTTTTTTTTTTCTAAATATTCAGCCGTCTTCAGATCATTTCTCAAAGCTCAAGTATCTGGAATCTGAAGCAGTCGTATATAAACTAGAAAATATTAGAAGCCTATATTATCATTATTGCAGCAGGCCCTGCTATGCAGTAGTAAAGCGGTTTGTGGACTTCTTAGAAAAGATTGCGAAATGTTTATATAATACACAAGCGACTGTTTGTATCTGAGAAAGAGATGCCGGGAACGTTATAACACAAAGTCCTAATCAGCTGCGGACATTTAAAGGAGACTGAAGACTAAATGAGTGCGGCTAGAAATGAGGATAAGTTAGAAATTTTGTATCTGCAAAATGTCTTCATTAGCATTCTTGTAATTCGGAATTTCGTACCATGCACCGGTTTGACAATCTCAAAAGACTAGAGAACGTTTTAAATGTTAAGTATCTTCTCACTGAGCCAATATGTGCGGGGTTCAAAGACTGTTATTTTAACCTTTCAGCTTAAGATGTATAGTCTATTTCCTAGTGCCTTACAATTTGCGTATAAATAATCCTCCCGATGATTGTAATATGCGCCCGCTTGACCTTATCTCGATAAGTGCCCTTCTCGACATTACTGAATTGTTGTCTAGTTGTTTGTAGAACTCATGACGATCTGATGCTTTAACGCGTCATTGGCTTGTGTGCGAGTTTATCCTCGTTATCATTTACATCGAAACAGTTAGTCGGCTATTTACTACGGGGTCACTTTCGGTTTTAGATAGTTAATAAAGAGGGTGCACACCCAAGAGATCTGTAGTTTACAGTCAATCTTTTCACCGTGGAGAAACTTCTTGTAAGAAAGATTTTGATGAACGTTAAGCTTATAGAAAGCAAGGCTAGAGAAGGGCTCCGCATCTCATGTTGCGGTACTAATGCAGTAATAACATGTTTGTATGTCAAATTTCAAGCACGTTAGATAATATCAATTCGAAACCGGGCGTGATCAGACCTACGCAGTTTCACGCTGGCAACCAGACACTTGAGGTAATGCTCGACAGCAGCATAAGATGATAATCCTGAAAGAAACCTTTAAGCGGTCTTTAGAATCCTAAAATAACAGTTATAATAAAGCTTGAATTGTGTTATATATATAGCAATGCCTCTATTGGTCATGGATTGCATATACACACAAGTTGTCCATAAGTATTTTTTTATGCAATACATCAAGGTATATAAAGGACTTGCAAGCAGTTTGCACTTTGAATTTGGCACAACTTTTATTCCTTCTAAATAATATTAGGCGATCCCTGTTAATTATTTCTATGATTTACGAAAGAGCGTCATCCGCGGATTTCCTGTCTAGCTTATTTCACCGAGACAACTATACGTATGAACGATATGCAAGGAAAAAAGTATCTGCTGTTTTAAAGCCCAGCCCCGCACCAAGAACTAGACCACCAATTTGCCGGCCATTGTCCATCGATAAGGACATTAGATTGTGCATTCAGTTTAAACTATGAATCTGAATGTGGTAATTAAGCATAACCTAATACAAACCCGAAACGACTTAACTTGTGCGAAAGAGGAATGATAGGAAAGTGCTTGCCGCTACCAGATTACTCCGGATCACGGCGATGACAAAAATCGCACTTTAGGTTGAAACGAGACAGCTAACCAGACAGACAACCTAGTTGAGTGCATGACAACAATAGAAGGTTGATTTGTTCGTTCTCAAAGTAGCTTTTTCTGAACTACCCACCAAAAGTTAAAAACTCAAACACAGTAAATTATCCTTCGGTGTACCACACGAAAAAATTCAAGTAGTCTGCTAAGCAGCTTTTTAATTTCTGACTATCTCCGACGATACGGGGTTTTAATATAAAAGAGGTTATGATAATATAGTTTCTAGCGCATCTAAACGTATTAGTTGTACATAATGCGTAACAGTGAATATATTAATCGTTCTTATGTATTGTAAAAAGGTGCTATTTAGTAGATCATCTGCTAAAACGATCTCAGTAACTATACCATGAGAGTTATTAATAAATTTGGGTGTACAATTTTTTACCAAGCTGTGTTCAAAAAATAAGGACCCTGATTATCCATAAAGCTTACGATTTTTCCGCTGTACATAAGGCCATTGGGACTTGCGTAGCAGAAGTTTGAGTCTGCTGATATAATTTTTTCTCGATCCGCGTGCCCAGGTGTTCAGTGCATGAGCCTTAAACGTCAGTGCGCAATACACAGCAGTATACTATAGTGCTATATTATACATGAACGAGGAATTAATAGTTCTAAGCTCATCTCAAGCATCCGTTTCGCATCTGAAGTGGCGATTGCCCCTGTCGGAAAGTGCGTGGTTTCAGGGTTGAGATGCCATTTTCTATCTCCTACTGTGACCCAGTAAGTTTTCGAATCACCTAAGCTTTCAGTACCAGCTGTTTGATACTGATTACGTTTGAGGCTCCGTACCGGATTTGGCTTGTCCTACGTCACAGGCCATATTGCCTACTGCAGGAGTATTAGTTTTGACAGGTGCGAGTCCACGAAAAACCCAAGGAAAATTTTCTTCTTCTAAGAAGCTAACATGTATCATGAATAGATTTAATGAGCCCAACTATGACGCATTTGATATGCCAGTGGTAATTTAAAAATGGAAACCATTATTGGTCGATCAAAGATGATTTACTGAACTGATATATATATATATATAATTACGAAATGGAAAAGTTCGACAGGCTCTAACACATTGCTATTTCTAAAGGTATTAAGATCATAGGCGAATTGATCTATGCTTATATACTCAAGAAAAAATTCCTGGTATTATTGTATTGGAAGTACACAATTCTTACCTTTCTCGTTAGAAATACTTCTCGAAATATCTAAGAATAATTATAAGTAATAATAATGAATATTATTATATATAATTTTACATATATTCTGCAGTAATTACTATTTATGATCAATGATGTTGTACACACTTAAATATTCACAATGAACCGACCCCTAATCTGTGTTTGGCTCTCAGCCAACGGTGGAAATACATGTAGAACAGCTGGTGTCTTTTAGATCAACTGTAGAAATAATCTTTGCGTTAAAAGGTAGTTAGTTTTCA
>NW_019215070.1:0-29329 GCF_002532875.2 Varroa jacobsoni | reverse complement strand
GACTTTGGTCTTCCTCAGATTCCTTCTGCTTCAGACCGCCTTGTACACAGAGGTTGCCTACTCCAGCAAGATGCTCATTAAGCTTTGCCCCGATAGCCTATTATGACTACTTCTACATCTCTTATAAGAGGAGGTCCCTGCCGGCCTTCCGCTCCCTTAGCTGTGGCGGCCTGACCGACCCTACTTTCTGCTGCAGCACTGTCGTAGGACGTCTGCTACGCTTACCATTCTTCAAATATATTGTAACAAGACTAGTGCGATAACGGAATAGTATCGAAATCCACGTGAAACCTTAGTAAATGGGTGAGGTGAGTCTGTTAAGAGACCCAACGCCGGTAATGGTAATGGTCTTCGTGCAGTAATCAGCACTTCTGAAGCAGTAACAGCTACCCGTCACGTATATTGAATATATTAGGAGATTCTTAGTGGAATGCCGTTTAGTATTAGAATAAAGGATGGTGTTACTGCCGTTCGCTTCGATAGGAAGCGTAAAGAAAACAAGATTTAATTATTGTGAATCTCAGCGCTAGTGGAAAAATGTAAGGCGGGTTGCACCAACACAAATCATGGATGAGTTATTTAGGCCATTTAGGTTCCTTGGTACCGGAAATGTGTCCCTTATTCAAGATGTGAAAAAGAGAACACCCTAAAGCAGGCTGTCAGGGCCATCATTGACCTAAAACATCGAAAATAAAAGACGAACAGGCCTAAGGATTAACCATTGTATTAATTTAATTTAATAAAGGCGCAATTAATACTAAATGTATATAGACGCAGATAAATTAAAACTGGTTTAGTCGCAGGTATCGTGCGTCGTTAACCGGCCAACACCGAGATGAAATAATTATATATTTTAATTCCAAAGATAGTTTGATTACGAACTGTAACAGGTTTGCTTGGAAGTTTATTTTGAATTTGTTGAAGGAAAATGGATAATTTTTGCATTCCTCGGAAGTATACGTACCCCTCTGTCGTCCCACCATCGTTATAGAGCGATAGAAGTATATAAAGCTAATATTACATAATGCATGGCGTCAAGTGCCAAGAATGATTAACGCTGACGTTCACAATCATGTATCTTTCCTCTAACATGACAAGTGTAGTACTTTTTTGATAGAAAGCACTTTGACAACTTACTGTCTCTAGTTTAACGGGCACTTTAATCAGGATATCAGAGACCAAATAGTTCGTAAGAGTCGGTGGTCTACCCAGTCAATCCATAAATGTATATGACTTTTCGTCCGATGTGGAATGGATTCGCAATTTCCCTAGAGTCTATATAGAACGTCAAAAGACTTGTTGTTTTAATGGCTTCGATGTTTAAAGAAACCGTGCGTGGCTGCATGAGGTCGTTTTGGGTTTATATGTTTATGTCGATAACAACATTTGACCCTAGTCTAAATGACAGCATCCTAGGGAACCACAGAAAAAAACCAAATCCTGACTTCGTCAAAGCGCAAATTTCCAGAGACTAGGAGAGCTTATGGCTTCGGAGACATCAAAGGATCTCTCTGACTTCCATATACATTAACCTGTGCTTAAAGTGCCACAAATAAAACGATATGATCTTTTTCAAATTCTACAGATCTTTTTTAACCTGAAAAAGTACTACTAAATTAATTAGGGTTATCAGATATGCATTTTACGCCTTGTTATTACTTAGGCGTTGCCGAAATGTTTGTAATCGTTTTTCTATCATGAAAATTTCATGTTACCATTTGCGAATCTTCCCTAAGTTCTGCGGAAGTTTTATCACAAGTGACAACCCTGTAGACCGTCGACTTCGGGCAATTAAAAAAGTTCGCGGTTTTGCGAGCGGTCTCTCCGACATGAAAAATTTTGGCAGTACCTGTTTTCGGGTAGCTCTCCTGTCGCAGTGGTCGTGATTGGGTTCTGAGGAAGGTTTGTCACTGGAGAACCCGGCTTTCCTATGCATCCGTTAGTTAGTGGGTGAAGCATTGGGTTATAGGCAAAAGCTTAATCTGAAAATTATCCATAATTGAATGACGAATATACTACGTACTGCTTTTATCGTAGTTTATTATAAAGTTACAAGGTTATCCCATTATCGTCTGACATTATTCTTCAATATTTGAGCAGGTATCATATACAGCATGATGTGAAAATCCTTGAAGATTTGAAAAAAAAATTTGATAGTTTGAGTAATCTTATTTTGCATCTACACAGTATACATGCGTATATTATATACGTACGTTGTATATATACAATATACACTATATTTGTATCTAGCGATTTTCGCCTTACCCTGTGTATACACATAAACTCATTTCTAATATAATATTTTCCCTATGTTTTCGCAAAATGCCATTAATGTTTCGTTCGACAGGCAGACCACGCATGCCACGAAGCGTTCTGACACACCGAACCCTTAGTAAACACGGTTTCGATGTTATCATGAAACCGATCGCCAAACCTAAAGCTAGAGATAGCATGATCTTCACACTTTTTTCCTGATTCAGAAAACAATGTTTAGCTTTGAAGCCATATCAGCAGTCGATGCAACAGCTTCCAACAAAAATGGGAATCGTTGTCTCCTACATGATTGCCAGGACAATAGTGCCTGCATGTCCGCTAGGCCATAAGCAGTTCTTCCGTTCCCGAATCCGAGTATGCATTCACGCATGTCCACATATCCACGATTATGCTGTATGCTCTTTCGCAATATCCAAGTAACTTGAAAACCTCACTCCGAATCGTCGTGCTATAGCCTCTAGGTTCCCTAATTTGTCGCGGGACGTTCCTTCTGGCCTATGCAGGCCATGAAATACATTTCAGTGAAACCTATAACTTTGAATGCGAACGTTCATTGGTGGCTGGCGGGATGGCTGTACGGGTACGTCGCTTCCGCTCTGGTGCGAACATATAGGTCCGATACTGCATGACGAAGGCTTGAAGAGCCGGGGCACTGGGGAGCTGCCGGGGAGGTTGAAGGCAAGACCTCGAAGAAGACCGAGAACGCTGCTAAGAATGGCGGCTATTGGCCGCTATAGAGTTGCAGGGACGATGGTTCTATCTCGTATGTCGTTAACTTATTCGATGGGACGAACAGAGGGAGTGGGGTTTCCCGTACTCTATTATCAGGAATGGAAGAAAAGATACTAAATAAGTATGGCAGTCCGCTAGATTACTCTCATTAAGGCTACAAGAGTTTGTTCACAACAAAAATACTAGTGATGCTACGAGTAGAGGCAAAGAAACAAGTGGAAAAGCTAAATTACGATACTTGGAGATTTGAGGAAACTGATTCGTACAAGAGAAGGCGAAAAACATGTTGGTAAAAGTTACTAACTTGGACTAAAAAATAGAAAACATTCACTTTAACTTAGATACGTGAAGACGAAACGCTTGGTTCTCGAACTTCAGATATTTCAAATCAGTGTACCTGCGAGTGAATGTATAAATTATGAAAAACTTACTTGTGCTAAAGAAAAACGCGACAACGAAACTTCTGAAATGCTTCCGTGGAAAAATAATGCCTAAAAACAATTTTTTTAAAAAAGTTTGGTATTGCTAACCAGTTTCTTAGCGCTCATAACATCAACGAGCGTCCTAACGCTTGTTTCGACACGTACAAAGAAAATTCTGTTTAGTTTCTCCGGATTATAAGCAGTAACTTTTAAGACGCAGAGTCCTGGTACCTATTGAAGCTTGAATCGTTCTGATTAAGTTTAAATCAATATACCGTAGTTCAGTTTACCCTTATCATTAGGTCGCGCTCAAAATCGCGTAACTTTTAGGCAGAAAAATGTTTCCTTATAGTCTCGAATCATTATCACACATGTTGATCACCTATCAACAAAGCTAGCTAGATGGAGTTCTAGGTATCTCCAACCAATACGAATGTATGCAACTCCAAAGGAAAACATAGGCGATACAACAGGTGGAGCATGGTAAGATTCATCGCTATAGTATAGTTTTCATTTATTCCATATCTAACCAAGAGCGAACACTGCGTTCGGCGTTCCAACTAACGCCCTTAGGACTCTCTTACTCAGTAGAAGCGTGTCCTCTCGTGTAACTGTTCTGTTAAGGTGGGGCCATGCAAAGATACAAGATGCCAACTTGTTGGCAGACATAGTTCAGAACGAAGCGTACTTTCGACATAGCCGTCCTTGTTCGGAAGGAACTGTTAAATGATGCATCTGCAACCTTACGCAAGGCGTGCACCTCGTAGGCAAGTAGCATGAGTATGGATTAGTTTGCGCGCAGTGGTAACCTAACGGCGTAATCCAGTGGTAATGGGATCATGGCGAAGGACTCTCTCATTCGTTAGCTGGAAAGCGCAGACTACAGTCACGAGTGGTTCTCGGCATACGCGGCGACTTGAACTCCAAATCCTTTCCTGTGGATGCTCCTGATGAGTATGTGAGCCAGCTAAACGCTCAAACGCGATATCAAGCGTCACGTTAGCACAAATTGATCATGTGTGTGCATGCATTTAATTAATTAATAGATAATAATAAAGCATGATAAGTTATTACGGTAATTGGTATTATTATTATTATTACTGTTATATACATGTTGGGCAATCTACGTAACTGATCTTGGTAACTGATACGCACAAAGGTGGAAATACAATATAGCAGTAAGTTCAAGATATTATACAGTAGAAATTGTTGTTATTTTAAATTGTACACAGCCAATTCCATTCCGCAGAGATGAATATCACTACCCCTAGGAAAAGAGAGAACGTACATTGAATACTAAATATAGGTATAAACGGGGTAGGAAAAGTTAATTAGACGCAGGGCTGAGCGCAGGTAGTACTCGAACAAAGTGTATATAAATTAATTGTATTTCTATAACGTAAGGTAGACTTAAAATTAGGTTGGTTTAGAGTCGGATTAAGGTTAAAGATAGTTTAGCAGGCATTTGATTCGGCCGCGGAATAAGATCCTCTTCTTCTGAATAAACGTCAAGGTTACGTTAGAAATGTAAGCGATATTATACAGTAAAACGAAGTTTTTTTACACAGCTAACTAACGTGAAGGGCGAATAAAAAGTGGAACATGAACGATTCGTGAGATACTGAGATGGATTTTTCAAATTTTGCTTCATTTTGATCCTATAATTCATGTGAGCACAAGGCTGGTCCAGGTGAGTCCAGTGAGTCGCTGTACGAGTTTCGTCCTGGCTGTAGTAGAAACGAAATGGATAAGGGCAAAGATCTGGAGTATAAAAGGAATATTGATAATAAAGAAGTTTAGATACGAAAATAAATCGGAGACGAGGGGGAGACCGAAGGAACTTTTAAGCCAAAAAGAAAAGTTCGCTGTATGGTAACCATAGAGAAGCTAGTTTTATGGATGGTATTTGACGTTTAAATTAGAACATCAAATGAGTGTCGAAGATATAGTCGTAAAAAATGATCCACGCCATTGAAGTATACCGTCGCATGGATGTTTTGTGACGAGCCAATAAGGGTTAACAGCGTTTGAGCAATGTCACACGAGTAAAAACTAACATGGATAGAAATATAGGCAACAATCTAGCATGATTCAATTGACAGTAATATGTATATTTGTCAATTAAGGAGAGCTTCGGCCTACTTGCATGGATATCTGGGTAAGGACTTAACACGGCCGATTGCAAGAGGTGAAAAGAGAGATTGCTATTATATTCATTGCCTGTTGCGTTTCTGGCGTCTTTGCTGAAAAATAATGCTCCGATTAGGTCTAAATCTAGATCATCTCTACATTTCCTTGATGAGTGGACAATCACATAGGAGCTATATATAAGATAGAGTGAATGTATACATTTAATAGAGGGATCAAAAAAGATTGGGTTTTACCAGCAATTGTTAAAAGGACTTCAGCCGTATCGGACAGCGATAGCGACAAAAAAATGCCCATTTCTTTCTCATAGTACAAGTTCGCTGCACAAACGAGTAATACACGTCAGAGATTTCTGTTGCAATAGGATAGCATCTAGCGTCATTCGATTAACGAGCCTCAACTGAGGATTAGCTAGATTGGCCTTATCAAGGTGACATTTAATGGTGCGTGTGTGTAAAAGGGTAAAATCATCATACCGAAAAACGAAATAAAAGTACAGTAATGCCGCAGCAGCCGCACACATGAAGGCTGTCAATAGCTGACTAGATCAATTGCGTCGATCAACCAGATGTAGTGCATCCTTTTCCTGGCCTCATTCAATAGCTACATTGTTTTTTCCCGCTAGAGACGAGTGGTATCTGGTATTCTATAAACGGGGTCTAATTTTCGTACTCTTCAAGTTTAAGTCCCTCTTCAATGTGTGTCACGCCCTAGTTGCTTAAAACCAGCGGCATTCGATAGCTTCTTGATGCTGAACGCTTCTTTTTTTTTTTGTATTTATTCACCCGCCACTACGAAGGATCAATAATATATCGCTCTAACTAAATTTCTCTGTTTGGGGTACCTGTGCAAGGCCGAGAACGGTCACTCATATTATAGTGAGGAGCAGCTGAGGTGGGTGCATTAATTCGAAATGTTGAACATGCATACATCGAAACGAGATTCACAAAGGGTTCCACATAACAGAAGCGGGTTCAAAAAGGGATCCATATAAGTTTCCAGTAAACATGCGTCGAATTAAAAAAAAACTAAGAACAAGCCATTATGGCTGCAATGGAGAATACATAAGGAAGAAGCTGAAAAAACGTTGCGTAGATGCTAGAGAAAGGATTTTCATTTAGCTCGTAAAAGGCTTGTGGAAAAACGATCTGGATATGTGAAAGGTATTAAAATGTTTATTTCGAAACGTGTGTGAAGCTGTAGTTTTGGCGTACGTATCGGCCGGTGGCTGTAGAAGCAAGGGCGATGGCAGTTACGCTTTAAGGAATAAATAACAATGAAGAAAATGCTGTTAGTGAATGAATGCTATGGCGAACGCTTTTGGACTTTTGAAAAGTGCATCTTTTGACTAAAACAAACCTCTCAGCATCGCTACACCTAGGATACAGGCTTATTATGAGTGGCATCGAAATGATAGTGGAAACAGAAAAGGCCGCAAGGAAAGCTGTTTATGACTTCTAGATATACCTGCGTGGTGTGCCGATATTAAAAATACGATGAACGGGATTACTTAGAATCATCGCGGTTACTCTCCAATTTTCAAAGTAGAACATCTAAAATCAAAGTACAATGAATTGTCTAGTTTTTTAAACTTCGGAAAATGTGTAGTTCTGAGTGGCGTTCTTGTCACAAATGTAGGAACAAAGCAAAAAAATAGTAGTAGCAATAATGTTAAACCTTCATTACACAAACTGAGAAAGGCCTGAGGTCGAACTAACAGATAGTATTTGTGAAAGAGATGGGGCTAAAGAGCTGCTGACAATCGAATGATTAGAAAGAACGAACTCGTAATATGTCAACTACAAGAACCTAGAACCAAGGTTTTTACGGTAAAACGCCTTGCACGAACTTCCTTTTTTGCACTTTTGTAGTATCACGACGTATCGCTAATTTTTAAATTATTAGTTAAAAATAAGAAAGTTAACTGAATGAGCTTGAGATTCCACACTTTAGCTTTGTCATGATAAATCTGGCATTATACATAGTCAATATCATAGAAGAAAAAGAGCAAAGAATAGCCCGTCTTAGAATAGAAGTCTAGCCGCTGGAGGCTAGACATAAACGGGCCGGAGAGAAAGTATTATGTATTCACAGCCGACCGAAACTGAAAATATACTTATTGTAATTATATAATTTATACGTTCGTTTCAAGCGTGCACGCTATCAGACGGGGTGTCTCTATTCCGCGCTCAATTATTCTGAATATCCTGTAGGCCCCCGGGTAACACGTTGGTGCCATGGCCCACGTAAAAGATTTGTGCACTGTGCAGTTCGCTTCTCTGTTCTCTACCTTGGCTTAAATTTGAGCTTCCGTGACGTATCGGAGTGCTAGCTCCGGAGCCTGGGAAGTTCTCTTTTGGAACCTGCGTTCGCCAGAAAAGCCAGGCACTACCCTCTTTCCGCAGCTTAAACACTGAACGACCGGGCTCCCGGGCTGACGGTGATTTCAGCGGCTTCCCTGGCAGCATGGCCTTGACCTTGTAGAACAATTAGAACAGCGCTGCGCCTAGTGTTTTTTAACTCTAGTATCCTCACTAAAGCCGATTACCCAGAACATCCTGGAGAGACAGAAACTGGGCGTTTCATGCAGATGCATTGGGAGGCGCTTCGTGACCGTTGACACCGTTTGCTTTACTAGTCCGTTCGCTTGCGGATGGTTTACGAACGTCCTCATATAGCGCATGTTGGGACGTGCCTGATACCGTCGTGTGCGCCGGTCCCGGAAGTGGCTGGGGTTATCTGCAACGATCGCGTCCACGGACCCATACCGGTCCTGAAAACCTCTATTAGGCGAAAAAAAGTGACACGCACAGCGGCCCCGTAAACTCCCAAACTTTTCTGGCAAAAGGTGCGTCGGCAGTTCCGCAAGCGTCTGGGGCAGACGGCGCTCGGAATTTGGTTTTGCTGCTCGAAGTTTGGTTTTGTTCGCTGACGAATGCTACAACTGCGGACGTGTTTCCGAGTTTTCGCCAAAGTACTCCTCTCTAAGAAGTACTGAGTCGCCAAATATAAGGCCGTCTTCGTTAAGGCCGTATAGCCTTGGTGGCAAAGAGCGAATAGCGCCGGTTCGGCCGATCGTGGAAACACCGGTCGTTTTATCCTTCAACAGCAGGACGACCTGACCATTTCTCAGAAGAATGGTTGCCAACGAAGCTTAAAGCGGGCTTACCAGCTGGTGCAATTGATACAGGGCCAGCGAGGCTTTTCTTTAGAGTACCGCCACATGTAGCCCTGGAAGCGTATCGGCGTTACGATTTACCGAGTATATAGGGTGCCGCACATCGAAGTCGCGCTTCAACAGCGTCAGAGCTTATTGGGCCAGCTTGGGGCAGCGGTTCCTTTTTCTCTGCAGATATTTTTGAAGGCTACTGTCAGTGACCACCACGAATCGCCGTTCATACAGGCATCGGCAGTTTTTTCTCCGTCCGCCAAACACTCCGCCTCCAAAGAATGCCACTTCGCCTGTTGGACCAAGCGACGCCTATTTACGTAGGCTAACGTGCCCCACGTCCCAATCGAACTAACTGAACACCAACCATTTGGGGTACAAACCAGCGCCACTCACTTCGGTCTTCCCGGAAATGATGTAAGATGGATTGATCCGTCAGGACTTCTTTCGAAGCCTACGACCTATGGGAAAGAAACGTTCGCTTTTAGCAAGTCGTGCAACGGTTTTGCGACCTTGGCAATGTCCTCTGCGGACCGGCGGTAGTAAGACGCTAGCTCCAGGAAGCTCCGTAATTGACAAACAGTAGTAGTTAGTACTAGCGCGTCTATTGCCGCAACTTTTTTTTGGATCAGGAAAGATTTCCCACAGGGAAACCATATGTCCAAGTTTCACGACTGTCCGCGCAGCTAAAGAACGCATCCGAACCTTTAAACTGTAGACTGACGGTACCCAGTACAGAAAGCACTTGCCGAAGATGGTGGAAAGACTCCTTGAATACTCGAAAGAATACACTGATATCATCGAGATAAACCAGAGCCATCTGGTATCGCAACTTATTGAGCATGCAGTTCAGCAGCCGCTTAAAAGTCGCCAGGCTAACCCGCAAAATATCCGCTCGAATTGATATAGACTCTCTGGAGTACAAAATACGTTTTTTCCATGACAGAGGGTGTCGAGGATGTCTGCCACTCGTCAGTCCAAGATAGGGGACACCTGGTTTTTTCCTATACATCAAGGATATTGTCGATCCGTAGGAAGACGTCTTTCTTTGTAACCGTATTCAATTGGTGGTAGTCCACGCAAAGTTGGATCAAACCATTTTTTACCAGGACGAAGGAAGAAACCTACAGATGGGACGAGGGCTCAATCGCGTCATCATCTAATATCTGCTACACTCCTTTGCTATGTTGCGCTGACTTCTGGCGAATGTGCATACAGGCAAATAGCTTGTCCGGCTTTACGAATAAATGCACGAACTTCTCGCATAGAAGCCTCATCGGCTGCTTAAGGAACTCGAACAGTTTTTTTTGATAAATGAAAAACCGTGCAGGAGACCTTTAAACCGGAATAATACATACCCCTGAGCTCGGCCTAGCCACAAAGAGCCGCCGTGTTCCAGGTCGGTGACTGAGACTTCACACCCTCTTCGGGGTCAATAGTTAGCATATTATACGAGGTCTCGAAGTTACTCATAGAAAATGCATGCAAGATCCCATCCACTTGAACGGTAGATCATGGGGCCGTGGACGGTCACGACTACCTATTTCATCGACTCTAGAGATATCAACTGGTCTTTTTAACTGTCACAGGGTTAGAACGAGGCACAGCATCTTGTCGATTGTTTACAATACAGAACTGACGTGACTTGGTTTTCGACGGTTATATAAACGTGAAATTACCCTGCAGATGGCCCTGTGTTCGACACTGATAACACACCTTGACTGTACGACGACTTGTGAGACCATACTGGACAGACGTACTTTCGCTAATTGTCGGCCGTCTTTCGTGGCGGTCCTCTGGCGTATAACGCGAGGTATTTTGAACCAAAGCATTATACAACACCCATATAGCTGTTAAAATAAAACAGGCAAAAGAAATGTACTTAGATGTTCTTTTTATAATGGATCCGTACGTCGTTGTACGTGAACTTTAACTGGTGCTAAAGAACTCGCTGGACCTTGATGAACGCTTCGAACGTCTTTTCCCTTGTCTACAACCCTCCGAAGGACGTACCTGATAGGCTGGAGGGAAACGTTCATTGAACCTCTACTTAAAAACGTCCGAATTGTCCGCTTCAGCTTTGACCTCTAAAGCATATTATAGTAAGGCCGGCCGCGTAGACACGACCTCACTACTTGTTTTGGTGGCTCGCATCGAGCTGCGGCGAAACGTATAATCTCCTTCAACCATTTCGCCGAACGGTTTCCGTCAAAATAAACCTTCCGGTCCTATCAGTTTGTTGCAGACTGTCCACGAAGCGGCAGACCAGATCATATATATTCTCTTGGATCGCACCACTGCCATCAAATTTGCAGCAATGAAGAGGATCGACCGTTGGAAACTAACTATCGACCAGCAGCGCAACGTATACATTGGGCTTCATGCTAGTTTGGACATAACCACGTTTCTAACGCACCACTTTTGCGAAATTCAAATCGCTACCTAAACTCGACTACCTAATAACCCCGGGCAATGAATTTGTCCTTTTTTAAGGAGCCGAATCGTCATTATGGAAAATCCATCCGCAAGTATTAGCAGTATTGACGGATATCATGCACACAGGGTAAAGTAAACGTTTTTTTTTTTTTATATATATTATAAAGTACCCTACTACGTTAGTTACCTGCATCATCGATCCCTTGAAGATCTACCAAACAACCTAAATTTCTACGAGTAAGTGCAGTTTACTGTATGACTGAAATAAATTATGTCGTAAGATTATTTAGTTCCAATCTGATTGCCTCTTAGTAATCCAAAAAACATTTAATTTATCTTCAGTTACTTAGCAAACAAGTTAAACAAACAGTTATTGTGGCGCGCTAAAATGAAACGATATTTCTTATCAATTATTCACGGTGTTTCGTATTCTTTTTACAGTAAACTCATATTATACCAACTTGAAAAGTGAACAGAAACAATTGTTGGCCGTATATCTATGAATCATATGACTATGTGTTATCCGCCTATGCTGATCTTGCACAACCCCATGGTAACCTCTTCGGTGCAATATGGGGTTATGGATCTAAGCGTCGCTCTGCAAGTATGCAATAAAGAGAGCAGTGAGATGCGCATAAGGTTGGCTTTGGTAACTATTTCAATGCTCAGGAAGAACTCAGTACAATGAAGCCAGACACAACAATGGCTTTAAAGAGCTAAAACTAACCTTCTCAGATCTGATTGGTTTTGCAACTTTGACAGTCGCGAAACGCGAAGGAACCGTGGTAGCCCACCCACACGTAATCAACTTTACACTGGGAAAAGCATTTTCAAAACAAGCTAAATCTAGCAAGTTCACAAAAAAAAAAAGTTTATCTAATCACCACAAACTAACAATAACGTACTGTGTGATTGAATGTGGCGCAAAATTCAAATTAGACTTTCACAGTACGAACTTTCTCTATGGTCAGTAACAGCACTCCCGTTTCATTCCCGAACTAATCTCTAAGGTTGCAAGTTATGTAAATAAATCTAATTTTTCATCATATGTGTCCAAACACAAGGTTTTTTCGCGGAAAAAAAAGCTGTCAATGATATAATAAAATTATTATCGGTGTTTAACTGAGCAATATATTTTTGTATGTTCACTTACGTTCGCATAAGATGTAATGAAACTTCATATTACTGCTCTGGAAAATACTTCCTGGGAAAATTTCACGTGTTTTCAAGACTAGATCAGAGAATATCAAAATGAGTCAAACACGGAAGCTACGCTCGACAGCGATGACACGATATAACGTCGTTACAGAAAATGTACTATATAGCTTTAATTGATAGAACGTAATAGGCAGTAGCGATAGCAAAGGCTAAGAATACCTTTTTTTTTTCGATATATCGAAACCTGTACTCATACTTTGATGGCACCCGAATTCTTATCTGTGTTGCCACAAATGGCAAGCATCACACATGGCCACAGATACAGAAACAATTGATGAATACCGTGACTGAATTGGAAGATTCTTGATGCCATCATTTATATCGAGTGCGGTATGTATAATATTAACATAAGCGCTTTATAATAAACTTCGATAGAATACGCTAATGGTATATATTATTTGAAAATATCTCTCCTTCAGAGAGATCACTTCGTATCTACTGCATGCATGAACGGCCCTACATCCAGTTACAGATTTAGCCGTGATTTTCGTATTTCATCGTTACCAAAAGCAAGGTCGTCACCATTTTCATCGCCATCACCACAACAGACTAATCGTCAACGGAAGCGTCAGAACCTAACGCAACAAAAGGTCGAGTTTAAGAATAGAGCACACGATTTTCGCTCTTTATTGTTGGTCCTGCTGCGGCCGCCATCACCTACGTTGCTACAGTTCAAGGCCTTCTCCTTCCGTGGTAGACGCGATAACTTGCTGCAAATGCACCTGTGACTTTTGGCAACGAACTTTAAGATCTACTCGTCAAACATTATTGTCGCTTGACATCACCAACGGCTTCACCCAATGTCCCCTTACTAGCACCAGATATAAGGGACTCAATCCCGCTCCGGGCCTTTTCGCCGCATTTGCCTCCCGTCCTGCTGCCGTTAGCGCCGCTGCTAATGATATGCATTGTGCACACCTGAGTTCCGCTGAGAACTCGCTAAGCTATGCTAGTTCGCAAAACGTGACGCAATGATGCAATGTCGTATGAGCCGTCTATCCAGTCAGTAGGCAGATCGGCCCACTAAGTCTTGCCTCGTATAGACGATTAGGGGCAACGTACTCCGTCACTGGAACCAACGCCACCGTCACTACTCGCTGTTAGTGTCCTTCAGCTAGGCACTGTGCCTAGACTTTCGTCTCCACCCTTCTCTACGTCGATGTCTATCTCGCCGCTGCAGCCATCGTTGGCATCAGCGCGTCATCGGCGGAGACTTGCATTGATGTGTACAGCTAGCCGTCTGATTCTCTTCGTTTTTTCCCCATCTTTGTCATTTTTCGCGTTCACCGATCGTCTCTTTCGGTTCCACGTTCCCCATTCTCGTAGCTTATAAAGTGACTGAGCGTTCGGTGACGCTAGCTATCGCTGGGTCCACTTACATGAAAGATGACAAACACTCTAAAGAATTTTCTAATGATGGTACGAACACAATTTTTGTTTTAACGAAATCAAGGTGAATATTTCTTTAATGTTTTGTTGTGTCAGTTCATTCATTGCAAGCTGTGCGTTACAACGTACCATACTACTTCCATCAACGTCTTGTGCTCTCATGGCATCGTCACTCGAGTGTGTGTCGGACAACAATCCGGAGAACCGTTCGTGACCGAGAGAGAATAAGCTGTGACGTACCAGATAGTGGGCGGGGGGCTGAACGCAGTGATGATCGAAATGTGATAAAAGAAGCAGCGGTGTTATGCTGTCCCGCCATTTTGGAACCTATTGAGAGGTGCTTTTTGTCCGTTAAGTGCAACATGGCAGGAAGTTATCTTGTATCAGTTTAGCTCGCAGTTCCTATTTCCATTGTGTTGATTCTTGTTATTTTTGGTGTTATCGTTTTTTGCTGTGTGGTCAACCGCATTACCAACAACAACAATAATAATAAATTAGGAAGACCATTTAGACCAGCCGTCATTGGCCTGGCTGTATATCAAACGCGACTTTGAGTATTTACTAGTATCTGTGAGAGTGACGGTAAAAATGAGTATGAGGTCTCATAGGTTTTAAATAGGATCGCTCAAAATTAGGGTATGGTTCTGGTAAACGTGCGGGGAGTGAGTGCTTGTGTTTGGCACAACGTAGCATCATCAAAAGCAATAGAGCGAGAACTAAACCATCGTTCTACCGGCCTTAAGCGATGGTATGGCTGGCTACGTTTCTCATTGTGTGTTGTCCGTATACATCGTCTGCATGCACCGATCGAGTTTACCGAAAGAAGATCATTTGCGGAATGGATAGGATCTTGCACGGAACACAGCACGTATGTGAAGACAACAGCTTCTACCACAATTACTGGTATTACTACCTGTACTAGTAGTAGAGACGGATGTTTCTATCGATCGCGCGGTTGCGAGTGTGCAAAGGGGATAATTATTTCTGTTATACAACTTATCATGGCAAAGCTTTCTGAAACAATGGTACGCAGCTGTTATCAGGCGTTGATAGTAACTGGGAAAATGGTCGCTCGGCGGCACGTCAAGACGTTGACAACACTGACTCAAAGGCTAGCTATAAGGGTTTGTTCAGTTAGGATTAGAGTAAGGCACAGCGGAACGTGTCTACGTGTGCAGATGAGCAAATGATGGAACAATGGAACTTATTGGAAGGACGAAGCCTAACGTTTTTTCGAACGAAAATGCTAAAGTATATTACAGTGAATTTTTCTTCAGTCGACTAAAGACACTTGTTTGATTGGATCAAACGAAGTACGAGCTATTTTACTGAAAGATGGCACATGCTCATGCATTAGCTAAAGATATTTGCAGTTTTTATTGAACATTTTTGTACTCAACTTCATTTTAGCTGTTTTACTATTGCGTGAAATCTGTGGACATATATAATGATATACAACTAATATAATGATGACCAAATTGATGTTTGATCAAGTCCACAAAGCAAGCATCTGATATATAGCTACGTAACCTTACCTTTATGCAAGGTCATGTAACTTACAGCATCTCAGCTTGGAATTCGTAAGGTGCTAATAAGAGTGCTAACGACGTAGAAGTTCGGGACTAGTACTTCTCAGAAATGCTGATTATTTGGCGTTCCTCATCCTGTTTCTTTTCGAAGAGGTTCTTCAAAATAAACATCTGCCTATGTTTGGTTCGTTAGCGAGAAATTCAGGGTGATTTTAGGTTCACACTAATAACATAATGAATTCTACCATCTAAGTATAGTGAAACATGACATCGGCCTACTGTGTAACTTGAAGTTGCATCATCGTGAACAACGTACAGCTATTGAGAAGTCATGCGATAGAATCTACTTGTCTTAAGCTATTCAACTCGAAAACGTGGTGCTACCTATATAGCAGCCCAGAAAAATACGGCGATTGAAACAGAACATTTTACTTACGCTTCTGCGAGAAATCCCAATGGGTACACTCAAAAACAGGGCTATCTGGGACATGTTCCATGACGTTTAATACTACTAGTCACTAGCTGAGAACGAAAAGAAGTGAAGTTTCGTCGGGCGAGTGACGAAACCAACCGGGTTGCCAAGATGCGGTCTGTCGATAGGCCCAGTAATGGGGGCCGGTAACCCGGGCGGTGATCGGCTCTCTACTACAGCTGGTTGAAGGGGACCAAATGCTAAGTAGTAATCACAATTGGTGCTCCCCCAAACAGCTCTAGTATTTGATTGGCTCCCTCCGGTCCGGCCTTCGCCTTATAAATCCGATACGGCACAGCGCTAGTTTGGTCTCACTTCGCGTCTTCTTTACCTACCTTTGCCGCTGCTGCTACTGCGATTCCTAGTGACGCTGCTGCTGTTGATGGAACGCGTTTAGTCCCTGCAGGACCCTGCCGGCCTGAAGAAAGCTGGGCCTTTCACTTTAGCTCTAACTATCTCATCAACAGTCCGTGTGTACGAGTTCATTCCTGTATTGGCGGGTGTCTGCGATAGAGATCACCTCCTACTTAGCGTGTCAGTCGTCCTCAGCTCAGAACCTACGCCTAGATCTAGTACTATTGGTGTACTACTCGTCAGGGTCTCTTGGGCTCAACCCTCTTTCTCGGCCAAGCCTTGGTGGCCGGTAGGTCCTTTGGGTTCCTCTCTTCTTCAGTTGATTGGACCATTTGTTTTTCTGTCTGCTATCAGCATCACCGTACTGGGGACTGTAGAACTTGAGGTGCCACCCTATTCGTTTTAGGTTCTCGTTTTGCGCGTCAATGCTCCTTTCTAGCCGCCGGCATTCGTTGAGGTGCGTTCTGTTCTTTCGGGCTGATGTGAGGAGTCGTTGATGTTGGAAACAGCAGCAGCGCGGCAGAGAAGGCGGACTGACCGGCGAGCTAGTAGAATAATGGTAGGACCTGTGGGGGCGGATTAGTTGTTAAGACACTCCGTTATTCCTCTAGCTAGTTGATTTACGGCCCTTTGCTAGGCTTCCTAAGTATTGCCTCGCTGTTCCTGCCTAATTCGCTGCTGTTAGTTGGCAGCCGGCCTCCAATTGCACTGCGGAAAGGAGGGTTTACACGGCAAAAGCTGTCTTCCATTTTCTTGATGGTTGATGTGTAGTCGATGGTGGGCAATGTCCGCTGTTAGTGATGACACCTTTCTCGTGACACTTGATACGTAAAAGAAGAAAGAGTAAGCCGGTACGAACAGGAAAAACCCATTATTGTCGTGCAAGTTTATTTACTGCTGTTCCAATGACGTAGCCAAGCAAAGCGGCGCTTGGAGCGCAGCGCCGGTGGGGGATGCGCGGTCTCGCATAACGGACACTTGAGGCGTAAATTACCAGTAGCGGAGGACAACTCCGCCAGGAATAGCTGTACAGGTGGTAACAACAGTGAAGCCTTGTCCGTGGCCAGAGTCTAATTCTAATGCTATACATAAACAAAGCCGATTCACTGCAATGATTGACTGAGCCAATGAACTATAGCTAAGCAATTAACTATTCCTTTTTGTCTACTTCGACTGTTTGCCCCTTGCACGCAACCGCTACGAAGACGGCAATAGTAGGGGCTATATCATAGAAGTTAACATCGTATTCTTCCTGATGATCAAACGTTGCTTGTCATCGATCTGGGTACTACTTTGGTTTTCTTCGCACGGCCCGTCTTAGACGGAGTCTTGAATAATCTGCTGGCGCGTAAACAATCTATCATATACGTTGCAAGTGGTACGACACACGGGCAGGGCTGGTCTATCGATATCGACTCCTAACCTTGGCTACTTTTACTTTCTTTCTATTTTTAGTATCAGCCTGTCTACTACTTTTCATGCATTCCCTTATTCTCTCCCTTTCAGGCACGCTTTTCTCCCGAAATCTTAATACGCGATGCCATCACACCGACGCTTTGGCGTTCACAAAAAAATCGACGTGGAAAATGCCTATAAATATCTGCAATCTGCACAGCAATATCTGTACCATCACGTATCGTTACAACGAAAACAATGAGAAACAATGATTAATTGTTCAGCAAATATTATTTGCCTTTTCGGCGATTACTTGAGGGGCTGTTCTGCGCTGTTAAAACTCAATGGTCGCACCTGGGACGCGAAACCGGGCCCGACACAGACATGAACACGGCGCGATTCGAAGTATAAAAATTCTCGCTTCTGTTACTGCCGATACGGCTATAAAGGGCGGATTGGGACAACTCTGCAGTAGAAAAATCATGTCTCCCGCCATGATATAGGGACCAGGATGGAGCGAGAAGGTCCCCTGAACAGTGGTGGTGTTCGGTCGCTGCGGTCGAATCGGTTAAAGCCAAGCAAAGGTGCCACCTTATACTGTTCGATGTGGGATAGAAGTCGGGCGAAACCAGGACTTTATTCGATCAACGTGGGCAGTTGATTGACGGTCTCCCAATCGGTTTATTGTGACTCTCTCTTGCGCCTGGTATTTTATACTGCCAAAGCACATGGTTCTACGCAGTCAACTGAGCTAGCTAGCTTCAGCACGGTTCTGTGTTAGGGCTTTTGATGGCGGGCGCATGGCCAATGTGACGCATAAGTATGTATGTTATGGCCGGTTCGTTATCTGGCGACATAGCCTGGCGTCTAGCTGGCCAACGAACAAAACACGAGGCACAGTGCCTCTGAATGAAGAAGCTATTTTCACCCAGGGGGGGACTCCTGTTAGAGCTCAATGCTGGTTCGTCACTTGCACTAACTTTGAAACTGAAGCCTCTGTAAGCTGCTCGGCTACCTTTTGCAGCCGGTGATGGAGAATGGGGTGGTACAATGTTTTACTGCTAGGACTGACGGGTGTTACGTAGTATTGTGGGGGGTGTAGGTGCAATAACCGTGCGTGCGGCCCAATGAACCCATACTGGCCTCATAACTGCCCTAGTGCTTGAAAAGAGATTGAGCCAACTGACAGCTCGGCTTTTGAGAAGCTGGAGATTTTCAAGCGTCACTGCTTTCGAATGCCACGGACATCAGATGTTAATGTGTGCTTTGCTACGGCGCTGCTTGTCTAGGCTTATGGGTTTCGTTGCTTGTCGCCGACTGATCCCCCACAGTATGTGTACGCAGTCCTGCCCAGGGATGCTATGTAAATTGGTGTATATCTATATACACATATGTACACATATACAATATCTTTGTCGTAAACGTAGTTGTAAGCGTATAACTGTGCGTTTGTTGGAAAGGGAATGCGGACATCCACTGAATCCTGTACAACGACTACACAAATGCATCAGCCTTCGGTGGCTTACGTTCTCGCGAGATTCTCAAAAAGCCCCTAGTCGCTGGTTCCTGAGCCATCAGGCCCTTTCGCCCTCCTCAGCATCGCTTCTCGCTTTCCCTTTTCGAGGAGATTTCTCATCCACTTGGCGCAGTGGCTGGCTTCATTTCCCTCGTCGCCATCATGGTTGCTCCTACACTAGTGTGCTGCTGGTAAAGAGACGAGTGGCAGCCTCAGCAGCTTTGCTGATACCCACGTCTCGCGGGGATATGCGGCGGGAACTTGGCTTTAACGGTTGGCTGTGACTACAACAGAAGCATCAGACGCTTTCGTTCTCTCTTCACAAGGGAGACGTCGAGCGGAGGCAGAGGGGCATGGTCGGAACCGGTTTGGTCTTTCGCGCTGCGCTGATGCGCTTAGTCACAACAGCAAGGGCAAATAGGGAGCTGCAGCTTCGAGAAGAGCAGAGGAGGCTCAATGGCCTGGCACTTTCCCATTTCCTGGACCTCTGCTTCGAATGAATGTGGGTCAGGGACCAAAACACAACCGCCATCGCCTTAACCGCCTTAGTCACGACCACCACAACAGCCTCTGCAGCCGTTGCCACCACCGATGGAGACGGCTGCTTGGCCTAACTGGCTCCAGCGCTGAACACTGCCGAACGGTTGGCCGTCAGCCTTGCTACAAACTTTTGCCACTAACGCTAACCAAAGGCAAGGGCACATTGGCAGCGACAGAGGGGGGCTACGGCAATTGCCGTGACCGAGGGTTGCCCTTTTGCACTCGACGTGTGGCATGGTTACCCCACCATCCAGTCGGCTTTCCAGCAAGCCCATTCTGCTTCTTCCCAAATGCTTCTACTACCCAAAACCACTCTCTACAGCCTGGGGCAAGTAAGGCGGGACCGCTGACAACTTTTGCGAAAATACTGAACAATAGAAGCGAAAGCAGACGACTTTTAAAAAGATAGATTTGCGACAGCGGCATCAAAGCCCGCTCGAGCAGTGGATGATAGATGTCGATAATGCCGGCTGCTACTGCAAGCTCTGTATTTACCCAGGATTTTATTGTGAAGTTAAAAAAATGCATAATAAAAGTAAAAATAAAAGTAGATTGTAAAAGTAAGTCGGTGATGCGTGAGGCAGCCACGTTGCACAACGTCTACTGGGCAAGGTTTACCATGTGGACTCTATAAGGAAGCTTTGTGACTTTACGAGCATCGCGCGCGGAATGTTTTTTTTTTTTTTTATTAAGTTAATAGTTGGTTTACGAAGCGCACGCAGCTTCTAGATATGTTACAAAACAATCTTAGCTGGGTGTCTACAAATAGAAGGTACCACTCGGAGAGCTTTTGTGCAGTATAACTAAAAATAGTCTTTTGCAAAACTTATAGGCCCTGATATAGCGTATAAATGACAACCGAGGTCAATTCGACTTTATATAATATATAGCCGTATTGATCTACGCTAAATGCGCCTAAATATGTATCTATTGTCCATCCGTTTAGCATATATTCTAACTTCGGTTTATAACAGGGACCCACATTTTTTCTACTTTTCCTATACCGGTTTTGCCTAACAGCTGCAAATTATGAAAAATCGCATCAGAAATATATTTTATATTTACGCGTGCATGTATGCAGTATACATAAATCACAGTAAATAGACAGACGTACACACATACAGACATACCAGTTCACTCACTTATGCGCGTGCATTCCGCCAAACGCTCCAAGACGATTGAAATTTCCCTCTAAATTCTGATTGATTACATCACTTTGATTCACCACTAGATGGTAGCACGGGCTGTCCCGCACTTTGCCGGAGTTTTCTGCGTATTGGATTTAGTCTGTGTTTTTGTACCGCGGGAGGCCGTCTCTGACGACGACTGAAAAAATGAAAAACACTTGTTTACGTTCAGAGATTCACGTTTTCGACGAAAAAAGCGGCAGTGTTCCCGCACTGACTTGATGGGCGACCGGGGAAGCGGGCTACTGCATTCAATCGAAAGTTATTTTCATTAGCAACTCTATCTTTTTCCTGTCGTCTGCACTTCTCCTGTCGTCGTCAGCATCACCGGCCCTAACGTTGCCAGCGTTGCTGCTTGCAGTTATTACCGTTTGCTGGCTCACTACGTTGGTAAAAATCCCGCCGAAAAACGTTTGTAAGGATCGTCCTAATTGCTAGCTACTGGCTCTTGAATATGACGGCAGCACTGCCAGCATGAGCTCTGCTCGCGCAATAGCTCCGACTTCGCATCCCTTCTCCATCCAGCATCCCCTCCCTCGCCTCGTTGAATTGCACCGGGGCCAAGAGGCTGGCTTAAGTAGCATAGCCCACCTGGGGGACCTTTGCTGACACCTTCGAGCTAGACAGAAAAACGAGGAGAACCAAAGAAACCCGGTGAGACTGCTACAGTCGCTGGCGCATCGCCTGCCAGACCCACCAGCCCATCGACCAAGTGACATGAGCCAGCAATGGAAGGGGATATCGAGATGAGTAAGCAACGGTTTCCAATGAGCAAAGCAGTCCTCCAGCAAGCCAAGAACTGCAAGGTGCGAAGGCTCACAGAGGCTGTGGCAGCAATAACAGAAAGATCGGCAGCTCGCTACGCCGGCTACTGCAGAGTCTTTGCGAGCTGCGTAAGTCGCCAAACCAAGACCCGAATACCTCTGGAGAAGGCCGAAGCAAGCCCCTTGAACTTCTGGTGTACAAGAGACCCTACCTGTGTCGCCAGACTAAGAAGGTGGTAATAGGATCTGTCGTGAGAGCAGCAAGAAAGGGGCTAAGAAGAGGACGATCGGCCAAGGCTCGCTTCTACTGCGGCTGCTGCTGCTGCCGCATTTCTCGCGAATTCAAAGCTGGTGTTGTTAAGGTTACAGAGAGACAAGTTGAGCTCCCTAATATCTTGAGTTTATGTCTAGATGTAGAAACGGTGGTAGAAATGGCGGGGGTGGTTTTAGGTAGCTCTGATCGAACAACGGGCAGTAGGTAGTTACAAAGAGAGAGTACGGAAGCAACTAACAGTAGCGAGGGGGCATCCTAAGACCCAGTCCACGCAGTGAGCAAACCCCCTGGCTGACTGTTCGACCGGAACGGGAAAGGAAAAAGATTGAATTGAGGAAAGAACTACGGGGTTGAGAGGAAGTAGGGACGAAAGAAGAGGTTCTTGCTTTTCTGCTCCATTTTCTTCGTTCCCACGACCAGACGAAAGAACCGACGGTGGCAGAAGCGCGATAGCGAGCATCGATGGTAAACACTGATGAGCGAAAGCACCTGCACAACACAGTACATAGAGGTCACACTCGTATACAGCTGGCGTACAAAGATAGGCACAAGGACGCAAGGCGGCCAATGGGATCTTTCTTGGCCTTTTGCTTTGTACATCTAACTTTTTTCTTCGTTATGTCCTTTGTCTTACGGAAAAAACGAATCTATAGAAACGAACAGCTGAAGAAACAACCAAACTAGAAATTCGGGCATTGCGTAGACAGCCAAGAAAGCACACCCGGTGGGTTCAAACGTGCCAGAGCACGTTTGTGGGCCCATTACCACAACGACAGGCGTCGATAGCATTGACTAGCAAGCTTTAATTTTCTATTCAAAACAGAGAGTGTAGTAGAGCAAAATGCGTATGTTGGTCACTGGTACGTCACTGTAAGAAATCTTCCTACCTTAAATTTAATTACTTTGAGTTTTTCGTTCGAAACCGCCGTTACCCATTCCGTTACAAATATTAACCGACAGCATCAGCATTACGTTCATATTCACATTGTAAGCAAGCGTTCTACCATCGAACTATCACGGGGACTTTCCTTTTTGGCCAATACGTCAGAATGAAGTTTATCATGACAGATATGTTGTGACTGTTTTGCTGAGAGAAAACAGATTCTCTAGTGGTAAACCGCTGATTCAGTGGGTCGTGAAATGTGCCCAGGAAGATAAAATCCGCAATTTTTGCTAATTATTATGACTATTTTTGCTGTTAGCTTACGACAGAATGACTACAGTGCTTTAATATGCTGAAGAGGATAAAATACAGCCAAGCAAGTACACTCACATACATATGATACACGAGAGATTGAGTTAGCTGTTAGCCAAGAAATAGGGCCCTCATCAGGCAGAGGCCTCATTCACTGCTAATATCGCCGCAGCAAAAGCAATAGCACCGAGGTAGAGGCAGTAGCAGGAAGCCCTACTTCTTTTTCATGTGGTCGACCGTTCAGCGCCCAGCAAAACATCAGGACCGAGAAGGTGTTCACAGCTTCTCCTGAACAGCACCAGTAAGTCGTTTGACGGTTTTCCAAGGGCGCCGTAAGTGGCTGTTTTTACTGGTACTGTTATTGGGGTGAAAGAGGATCGGAAGGTGCTCGCTTTTGTACCAGCCATGTTTAGGCGGCTGGCAATGGAGGAACGGCTTCGCAAGGTGGAAATGGGCAGCGGTAACAGCCGCGGAGGGCTGCAGGAAGAGGCTCGCGTACTAGCAACCACGAGCGTTCTTTATAGGCACGCTGGTGGTGAGAGGTGAACTCGCTCGTGGCTGAGGTGCCAGTCTACTTAGTTGTTCGTAGTAGTCGACCCAAACATCGATAGGGGCCGACGCGACCAACGGCTGCCCGGTCTCTCGAAACATCGGCTAAGAGAAAAGGCCGGTGGGACAGGACAGAAAATGCGAAGAGGTGAATGGGTTAGTCGTTGGATGGAAGAAGCTGAGTGCCAGCGGGGTGGCAGCGTCGTGGGTTCCAGGAGAAAACGAACGCAGACAGCAGAGTACGAGCAATTTACAGTGAAAGCAATAGTGCTACTGTAGTACTGCCAGCTGCAACATATTCGGGTAGAGGGCTTTATAGGGAAGACAGCTAGAAGCAAGAACTGCGAGCCAACGGATAGCGTAGCGAAAGAAAAACGCTGAGACACAGACTCGTGAGAAGATTGCCACGTTAGAAAGACCCGAGCCGACCATTACCCCATCACGATATATCTACCCGTTGAGATGCTCAGGAAGGCATTGCTGGGTTAAGCTCAAGAAGAATGCTGCAAGACGTGGATACGCTAGTCATGCCAGCAGTCATTGGGTGAAGGGGCTTACAGAAGTCGACAGTAGCGACCGAGGCAGTAAACAAAGCAGCGAGAATTGTTTGAGAATAGGGGAGATGCCAACTCGACTTGCGTTCCTATGGTAAAAGGCCAGCGGAGCTGCGTTCCACCAGCTCCCTCCAATTGCAAAGGCTTTTAACTTTCGTGTACACCAGGTACCGCTGGCAGCCATTACAGAACCCGTGGAGACTCAAGCGGATCCCGTCGATGGCCAAAGAAGACTTGCCTTTCAAAAAGAAGACGAGACGGGGTGAACTGGTTCTACGAGAAGTGCATGTCGAAAGAAGAAAGAAGAAGAATCCATCTAACAAAGCTAAAACAGACAGCATTCCAATGGAAACGAGCTTTGAATAACAAGGGTCTAGCAGCAGTAGCTAGGGGAACTGGATGAATCTAAGAACGAAGGCGTTTTGTCGGGTACTCCGCCCAGGTCAAACCTAAACAACTAAAAGTTAGAAAAACAAGACGCGTTTTCAACTTCTCGTCAGCGGTAGTAGTAACGTGGGTTGTAGAGTAAAAAAAGATAGCTTTCCCCAGCTATTGTTATTGTTGAAAATTACATCGCGAGATGAATGAAACTAAGAGAGATGGAAAGGGCAAGAAGGCTAAAGGATGCAAGTGATCCTGACGTTAACGTGAGGACCGCCAAACCGCGAAGGGGAGCCTTAGGAACGAATACCTTTTACTAACTGCAATTTTTTCTACCGCCACTGGTTTGGCGGGCGAAAAACAGCGCTTTTGTGCTTCGTCACTGTCGAGCGACTGGAGTCAAGGGTATGAACTTCTGCAGAGCAATTTGTTGGTATGCCGCTAAGCTCAATGCCCCTGCCATGAGGCTGGATGCCGCTCCTGCCGATCAGTGGTATTGCATTGCGTCTGTCAAAAGATGCGTCACTGTTAAATGATACAGTGTAGTGTGTCAGCGTTTCCATGAAGAAGACTAAACAGCATTTCACGTATAGGTACCAACACTACCACTGGCCATGCTGCAACTGGCACTTTCTAATACATTTTTACTCTTTCCGCTCAATTCCCTATCGTCCCTGCTATCCTGTCAGTTTAAAGGGAATGCGCCCGTACTGAAGTGTCTTTAGCAGGGTGCCTTTATCGGCTTTGTCCGCTATCTTTCTTGCTCTCGACGCTCTGGTCCCAGTCCTGACTGCTCTTTTCTTGCGTTCACCTAAATTGATCTTTAGTTCCGTTTCACAGACCAATGACCAACGACACATATCCGAGCGGATACGAACACACGCATCATGGGGCAAATGGGTACAGATGGACAGTCATTGAGGGTCATTGAGGCAACTAACTATGAATATGGTTTGTATTATTAGAATTGTTGGATTACGCTAGAGATAAGAGGATCGGAATTGAAAAAAAACCGGGCTGGCATTAAGAAAATCGTCTGCTGTTGTCGATCAAGCAGTTTGCCTGGCCTTCATAACTGGACGGTAGAAAAGAAGTGATACCGGGTACTTGCGGCTAATACAATGCTGAGTTTTTCATTTCCTCAACTCAAAGATAGCGTAAGTTAACAAAGAATGTGGAGTTGTATGAAAAACAGGCCAAAGCTTCCATTCCAACGTGAAGTTGCGATATGTGACAGGGTAGAACCTAAGGGTGTTTAGCTTTCGCTATCACAAGAAAGAACATCATCTATCATTATAAAAGGGGTCAACTTGCTTCGCTTAAAATTAGCTTATTCCTCCTGTTCTCACAGATATGCTGTAATGACTTGGACCAGAAGCAGCGCAGCGATTAGCGATTGGGTCCATTATTTAGTTCCAGCTGTCTTATACGTTGTACGTAACTTTACTTGAGGCTGTTCTTTTTCGCTCCATATAGGACGAACCAAGTCACCGACCCAGCAGTGAAAGAGCGAGAATTTTCCGCCGCACGAACACTGCCTTCATTATAGAATAACGAAGCTGACTCTCGTCTGTTCTGTATGTCGCCTTCTTCTGAGCAGGATCCGCCACTACGCTTCAGTACAAACGATGTCTCCAGTGGCTATATTCCAGTTCGTCTTCCTGGGAAAGAGCGCGTAAGCAACACGATCAGCAATACATGCGAAATAAGCGAACCCTATCTTTGTCTTTTGTTACCTCCAGGTCGGGACATTGAAATCAGGACAAGCAGTAGACGGAAACAGAGAAGGAGAAGGAACGGCAAAGCGAAAGAGGGAACGGGAAATATAAAGAACAGAGGCAAATCGTTATTCCGACTAAATTCCCATCGATGACTCGACTTCTCTACAGCTGGCGACATACGACGGAAGAAGAAAAATAGGCCAGTTACACGACTGACTCTGGCAGAGTTCGGGTAGACTTAGGGTGCGAACTTGTCCGAGGTGGGTCACTCACTCATCCCTTGCCCAGCGGGTTAATGCTCTCTGGAAGGCTCGACCGCCTCCTAATAGCGAGCGTACGACATGTCGCCAGGCGTTCCAGTCTAGAAAAAACGGCAGCAAAGTAGAAATGGCGACCGCCGAAACGGCAGTAAGAGGACATTGAATAAGAAGCACCCGAAAGGGGTAACCGTATGGGTATGTGGCCGACGTTTGCAACTTGACTCTCCACGACCTGGTAATTTTTCGTCACTGCCAGCGATTTAGCTTTTCGAGAGTGCTGTCCTTGCTAGTATTTTTAAAAAAAAAACTTAGCTAGGCAGAAATATATAAAACTAATACTATCGTCTACACTTCGGGACTGTCCTTAATGTCATGGGTTTTACTACTCACGGTGCTTTTATACCTGCTTTTTGGTTTCCAGGTGGGACGAAGGTATGGATATGTTACCAGGAAGAAATGCGCATAAGTACCTTACTTAGGTGTTTCACTAACATGAATCAACAAGGCCGTGCATTATAAAAACAAGCCGAAATCAAATAGAGCGAGCAAAACGAATTACGAAATCGGCTTTTTTTTGGAAAGCTAAATCTGTTTGTTCGAGATATGAGCTTCAAAGCTTCTATTAAAACAAGTGGGCTTTGTTGACGTGTAGTGTTTCGTATATTCAAGGAACGATCTTCATTCGTACAATCGGAAGTGAATAAGCTCGGCAGGACATGCATGTTATATTGGCTAGGGCAGCTAGAAAACGTAGTGATTCTTATTAGCGTACCAAATACGACTGGCCGCTGAAGATAACGCTGCTGCTGCCAACTTGTGCTCGCATGAGAGACACAGCAAGTGAAAGAAGAACACTGACGAACCTTCTTCGAGATGTTCATGTCTGTGGCGTCGTTCTCCACCGTTATTGGATTTAATTAAGAAATACGCATTAATACGGATAGTACCAAGGTTGCACTAAGTCGGCACGGATGTCATTTCTGTTCAGTCCTGCTTGAACATCGAAGGTTACCGACTACTTGATAAGTGTCCGCATAAAGCACGGGTATTGCCAGGGAAGTTGATGCGTGGTCTGCAGAGAAACGAGAAGAAAAAATAGCAGGAAACCTACGCATGACAAATATCCACTGAAAAAAAATTCTGCTTCCAGTCCCACCTAATTTTAGGTTAAATCCGCTCGACTGGTCATTACTTGGAACCGAGGCTATGGGATCTACCTCAATACTCTGAATCACCATAATAACCA
Source organism: Varroa jacobsoni (assembly GCF_002532875.2). Taxonomy (NCBI): domain Eukaryota; kingdom Metazoa; phylum Arthropoda; class Arachnida; order Mesostigmata; family Varroidae; genus Varroa; species Varroa jacobsoni. Next base: position 1,604 of record NW_019215070.1, on the reverse strand, counting down.
CCAGCTTGCTAACACCTACTACACTACGGGTACGATATTACAATTAGGAAATGCATCACTTTACACAAGAAAAGAATGTTTCTTTCTTCGCTTGTCAGTCGCCTGTAGTGCCGCTATCGATGTTATCCCTTCAGCACCACTCGCAACGCATTGGCCGTTACCGCCGCCATCTCTGCTGCTTTGGATGGTGGCGGAATAGATCGGCGGACTATCGCCGATGTAGCATGACCTCCTCTGTCACTGCTATTATCACTGCCACCTTGAATTGCGGTGCCGCTATTGGTGAAGCAACAGCTTTGGCCGTTGCTTTGCAGATGCAGCAGTGGGCGGATCGGCGGTAGGCTTGATTGGAGCGCTTACAGTAGCTGAAGTAGGTGTACGGGCACCGATGGCTGGCCGGCCACAAGGGAGGCAGTGAATGAGGGTGATCGTTTGTTCTTTTCCTCGCTTGCTTACGTTGGGTGGATAGTTCTTTAGCTAGTTTATCGCATAAGAGCCAGGCGATCTGTGCATGCTCCATAAGGCGTGAGAAGAAGCCAGCGGCGGCGAAAACGGCAAGAAAACAGTCAGTGAGAGTTTAGGAACCGCGCAATTGGGCAGCTGAACGACAGCTCCGGGTTTACTGTTAGCATTTGAGCTTAGGGAAGTCTGCGGAGCGAAGGAGTATTCTTAGTTCATGACCTTTTCTCTTCCTGCTCCCTACTTATTTCTAAAGCCTCTGCATGCCTCCTTCTCTCATTTTCCTCTTCTTGTGAAAACGACGACGGGTCCAGAAGCAGAAGCCGTTCCACGCGTCGAGCGGGTCCCTGCCAGCCTTGCTGCTACGTTGCCACATTACCCGCTTCTGGTTTCCCAGGTTTAATCCCCTCTCGTTGAGTTCTTCACCCCAACTTTTTTCCTTGCCTCTAGACCCTTATTCAGAATTCGCGTCGGGGTACCCCAGGTAGCAACGGGGATGCCGGCAATAGCAAATGGGCGGTGAAGAGCCACATAGTTGGGCAAAATAACCCAGTAGCCCTATCAAACTACCGCCGGCCTTAGTATGAGCACAAGACTGAGCTGCTGCCTATGCTTCTGCTCCTGCTGGATGGAAGCGCTGCTGAATGTTCGCTTTTTATGGGCCTCGAACGGGCCCCACCAGTCAGCCAGCCAAAAAAGTGGGTCACGAACACCAACGTCAGTTTTCTCTTTTTTGCTATAGTCATTCTCATTTCAAGACTATGGCATGGGACAAAAATGGGCGGCACGCGTCCGTGTCACAAGTGTCTCTGCTGCTAGTGCTGCAACTGCCATCTACGCTATCGTCGACTTCTTCTCGTCTACAGCCTATTCGGAGCCGACTCTGATCGTAGTCGGGGAAAGCCATTCGCCATTAGCCTTTGGGCGTTCAGTCGGTCCATCAAGCGACTCGATTCAACTCCGAGGCTTTTGCTACAGGCTCATGTGGCCTGACGCACCCCCAAGTCCATCTTTGGATGAGCATGGTACCTTTGCTGGTCGCCAGAGTTGGCCATGGGCAGGCTGCCTGAGTCCTTATAAGGCTTTTCCAGCCATTTAGATTAGTTCTAGCTAGATGTGCATTCACTACGCGAAAGCCATCGACG
>NW_019215069.1:0-29481 GCF_002532875.2 Varroa jacobsoni | reverse complement strand
CCTAAAAATGTGGCAAATTTTCCTTCACGAAATGGTACAGGAAAATACACAGGCGTATACGCCTACTAAGTACGATTTTGGAAGTTCGATTATTTGCGGACCCAATCTGAACACTTAGATGATTAAAGGGGCAGTCCGGAAATATGTCACAAGCATTGCCTTTGACTTGGAGACACACAGTAGAAGCCCCAGCTCTTCACGACTTGAAAACCGAAGATTGAACAAGGACTGTCCTTTGTCTTTGTAGGATAGCAAAGGCTGGCAACAAAGGGAGAATTTAGAATCAGCATACAAAAAAATTAATTTTTAACAGGAAGTCTGAAAACACTTTATAGGACAATAGCGCTGTATTTAGCCGCGTTTCTTTTCCTAAATGATATTCTTTCTATCAAACGGCATGTAGCGGGTTCAATTTTTACGGCCCGATAAGGAACAAGTCAGTGAATGATGTAGATTTTAGCATATTGAATGTTTTAACTAGGAAAATGGATCTCGAAGTTAGATTTATAACAGAATTCTAATGGGTTTCTCAACGTTCAGAGTAGCGTACTCTGTTGAACGGTCTTTCAGTACTCGTTCGTGGACCGTCGGTACTTGAACAAAAAGAAATGTTTACATTATACTTACATTTAAAATTCCCACTTTTATCTATTGCTTATCGTTACGACCACTGTTGTTTTGCTTTGTTATGGAGTAGTGTGTTTTGTACAACTACAAGGAATCAATTGCAGCGAGGTCACAGCATTGAAATAATGTAGTAAAAATGACGGAACAGCGTTAAGAAGTTAGCACAGCAATGTCACTCCCTTTTACAGTTTTTCTTGCGGGTTGACAGGTCCATAAACTTAAGGAACGTATTAGGTAGGCTAAGACCAAATGTCTCCGGAAGCATTATCCGGCTGATCCGGCACAGAGCAGTGATTAACACAACAGTTTCATCGATGTAAACAGCATGTATCTAAACAAATCTAACAGTTAAACGGTAGAGATTGCTCCAAGTTAATTGAAGTCAGCTTGCTCACCCCACTGTACGAGGGTCAGCCTAATATGATCGTTTATTGCGTACGAGAAAAATTAGTAATGGCGCAGTGATGGCCCCAACGCGGGGCATCGTGTGCACGAAGCTGCCCGCCAGGGCGTGAACGTAGATTAGATAAACTTCGCTAACATGTACTTGAACAACACTCCACGTGATCTGATTGGAAAGTTTCACGATCATCATGTTGCTGCCATTTCTGCTGAAAATACAACTTTTATTTTATACGACGCCTGCGACGCTATCGTGGTAGCGATAATTTTCTTTTCACAGTTATACTAGCACGGAATGGGCATTTGACGGACTGACCACAGCCCTCGGTAAAGAAAATATCTAGGGCACTGTGTAAAAATAGTTTTATATTTTCTCGTATATGGTTTTCGTGATTGTCGACGGATTTTTATGCGTAAACAAGAGAATAGTATGGTGAAAGTTATGTGGTGGCAACGGTTCATGAATCTCTTGAGGAACTTAAGATGGCAAACTGTATTTAGTGCTTCATTTTCGACGAATACCTTATAGTAGCAGATGTCCCCGATATCCATCGCAAGTGTTACCAACATCTCTCTACGGCTGACGGTAGAGATTGAGCCATGCCTTCCCTCTAACGGCCGTATACTTTAGGAAAATTGTGGTTTTATTGATTAAAGTCTCGCAAATACACCCCGGACGATTGCGCTGAGAAGAGAGCTCAGATGTTGTCAAGGTTAAGGGCAACAAATGTCTTGCAGCAATGCCACACCTAAGCAGTAGGCTAACGTCAATGTCGCATTGTAAAAGCCATTCGTGACTGGAATACACGCAAGCATGAATTACGATCAAGTACGATTAGGTCGCAGTTGAAGTCCCTAGGAGTTCATTTAAAAGGTTCTCTTTGTGCGACGTTACAATGCTGAGAAGCTCCTGAAAACTAATAGTACGATAATAACGCTCGATTCTTCTTTGCGCTCACGACAACAGCCTCATTCAACAGCTGATCATCCGAGTCGGTTTTAAAGTAGACGATTGCTCTTTAGGCTAGCATTGCTGCGGTGGGCTTGCAAGCACCTGACGTGAAGAGCTAGAAAATAGGCGGTCACTCTTTGCCAAACAGTTTTGCCGATAAAAATGACTAATAAATAACTAATTGACAGAAAGGCTGCTTACCCTATAGAGCGGCGTACGTTTTCAGCGACGCATGATTAAGAGCTCAAGACCAGATCACTAATATATGGTGTGCTCTTCGTTAAACAGAGCGTCAGTATATTACTTCAGTAATCGCTAGTTATCGCCGAAAATGACCTACACTCCACACTGAATTTTAAGTTAAGTTGTCACAACAGTGAAGTTTCTAGTGGCACCCCACGGCACTCTTTGACTCCTGCCTTTGTTACCTTGCATTTTCGGAATATAGTAAACGTTCAGCAAAGCAGCTATGGCGCCTTTTCTGAACCTCAGTTCCGTATCCCTAATTAGCCGTTTGAGTACGGAAGGTGACTAGACGCTGCTCAGAGAGAAGGCCGTACCAAACATGCTTATAAGTATTATGTTTGATATATTAATAATATGTAGACAATTCTTAGAGACAACTTATTATACATACGAACATATAAAGATGTTCCTAAATTTATAAAGAATGTTAGCTAAAATTCAGGATGCTTCTTGTACACTGATGGGCTTTCTTCGCTAATACGGCTATCTCTGCAATGTTTGGATAGAAACTTAAGTGAAGTCTACTGAATGTTAAATTTTTCTAGCAGAAAGAAGCTATACTGGTACATAGGGATACCGGACGTTGAGTGTAGTGGTTGTGACTTCGTCACTCATACTTGATCGCATACGAAAAGGTATGTTCTGAATATTCCCTTTTTTTTTTTTTTGTTTTTCTTGCTTTTATATCTTGCTCTTCTTGATAAAACGTTTTCCTTATGTAAACTATTTAATCTTTCGCCATCTGAGCCCTAAATATGACTATTATTGTACATCGATTCAATTGATAGTTCTATTACAAACGATACTCGTTTTCAGCCAGATAGCTAAACCGTGGACAAGTAAGTAGGTGTTTCTTTTAAACAGGTTCACTACTATTCCCAAACGACCGATGTAGCATGAGGTCTATTCGCACGTCCTGCACTTTACGCCGTTGCTATAATTCAATGACCACACGCGTCAGCAGGTTCCTTTGCCTACGGCCAATACGTTAGGACTACTCAGTTTCAGATAGTTTTCATATCATTTGTGGAATCACATTCTTTACAAACCGGAGTAAACGATAAGAGATTTGTGACTTAATGTTAGCCTTGAAGACGTGTAGGAATAAATACACAACGTTTATTTGTTATTTATTGTCTAAATGTACCAGTGGTATCCACAAACATCATTAAATAACATCCTAGTTAATCAGCCGTGCTAGTTTTTCAATTTTCCTGGAAAATCAAGAAACCCTCGACCAGTTACACAGTCGTTTTGGTCTGTAAAAGTAAGGCTTTTCTACTTAAGTAATATAAGCAACAAGTACTCTCGAGTGTTATTGTTTTGTGGTAGATTGTAATTTCGATGGTAATTTTCTAAAAATCTATCGCGGCCCCGCGGCACATCATCAAATTGGGTAAATAAAAAACGTTTTGTTAATACAGGTAGTTTGTAAGACGACAGTAATATTTGAGAGATAGCTTGACTATATAATAGTTTTATTAATTGCTCGGCTATTCACAATCTCCGGTTGGTCTATCGGCTCAACTGTCGTAGCAGCTGCCTCGTTTATTTAATCTGCTTAAATAAATTGGAACTAATGGCTAGAACCGTAATAGGTGGCGCAGGTAACTCGGAAAGCGCTAAAAGGATTATCAACAAAAGGTTAAAGTTTTAGGATGGTCAGTCATTGCATGGGTTCTAGTAGTCAAATCACGTCTATAATTAGCCCTAGCAAGGAACTTTGTTATGACTGTCTGTAAAGGTAATAGACGGCTTACTCTTTCAATTTATGGCCTTCGACCCAAAGTAGAGTCTCTGATTCCTGGAATGAGTCCGGCAAGCTTCTTTGGAAGGTTTCAGGAAGGACAAAAGAACCAATAACACAGAGCGAAATATGGTAACCATGAATAAGTTCTTTCGCCCTAAACAACAAATACAGTACAATGCCTTTTTATAGCACAAGGGTCCACACTAAATAGGCCACAATTAGCAAAGTGAATGTGTTGCTTCTTAAAATAACGGGCTACAATAGTCCACTGAGCCTTGTGTCTTGGGCATACTTAGGTTACGCAATTAATTTTTTCCCTAATAAATAAATAACTCTCTGGGAAGAAAAGCTAAAAAATCGATTCGTAGATCACTAATGACCGTTGAACCTATAATAGCACATTAGTTCTAGTTAAATGCAAAAGTAATTTATGTCTTCGCTTCCTCTGCATTTTTATTTTGTTTTTAGTATGTACTTATTATATGATTCAGTAGGCACTAAGTCAATATGCAATCAGGACAAGAAAAAAATGAACGTGAATTTAGGTCCAACTGCCTGATATTTTACGATTTACTGGTAAAAATTGGTACTTACAAGAGTGTGAAGAAGCAACGCGACAACTGCGCTCGTTCGCGACGAGGTGTAGGCTACGTCGGACATCGAAGCACGTACGTGCATTTCATTGATATGGACAAAGAGCATACCGCACGTCAGCTGTTCAGATAATTTGCTAATCGATGCCGGTGTTATACGCGTTCCAATAGTAACTGTACACACAGAACTCTCGATTATAAATTCTTGTATAAAAACATTGCTTTCTTCTAATTTAAGCTTTAAAATAACATTCTATATGCTTTTATGAGGTAGGCACATGCAGGTTCGCATAGCTGATTACTGGAAACTGAAATAGAAGTCTGTCTTGTCAAATAACTCAAAATGAATAGTATAACTATCTAAAATATACACCCTGACAGAGGCAACAGTAAGATGGAAGAGTTGAAGCCGGCGAAAGACTTTCCGCATCTAACATTTGTAATTTGTAAATCTTCTTCTATGCAAGTCATTAACCCAGTTGCGATGTACGATTTCCCTTGAAATCTTTTCTGAAGGTGTACCCTTCAATTTTTAATTAGACACTGTTATTTTGTTGGTGTTTCTGAATACAACAATCAGTTCCCCTCGACACGAAGTCTTCGACGCAACGTTTTCTTATAAAACCAAACTAATTTGCCAAAATTGATCTAAATCCATCTCGCCGCATTCGAAATCATCACGACCCGGAGGTACACACTTCGTCCAAAATACCGCATGGTAGCTTTGTCTTCCATGATTAGCCAACTGAGTCCAACTCCTTTAGTCCAGTAGACTTAATGTAGAACGGTTAATTTCTTAGAATTTTGATAATTAGCTGATCCTTCCTACCCTGCGTATCAATTAATTGTAATTAGTATAATAATAATAAAGAAATAAGTAGTAAAAAAAATAGAATTGGCTCAAGAATTGCTTTTCAATAGCAGATCTCATCAAAGGTCATTTTAGACAGCAGGTAAAAAGATCTAGGTTCGAAATCTAGACCGTGCACAGATACATTGTTTCATGCTCGGAGCCAGCCAACTGATGCAATACCTAACGGTGATACCAAACGTAAAACTTGAAACATACAGAGATGGCACGTAACCAGACTAGCAACAGTGGCCATGCAGTTCCTTTATGCCCGAAGGTACTGAGCCCTGAAATAAATCCTCAACGTCCATATCACTCTTAGGATCTACACGCTAATCAAAATAGGAGACAGGGCACGTAATCCAAGACGTCCTATTCACATTCTGGCAGGAACGATCGCGATATACGTTATCGAATACATCGGCTTTCGACGAATGTATGTGACAACAAAGAATGACGTGAAGCTGACCGGCACCTCGCTGAACGCCGTGAAGAACAAGCTAAAATAGTGGTTGTCGTCCAGATCGACAGTGGAGTGCATCAAATGATACTGAACGAAAATCACAGTCATGCTAGAAATATATAGAGCGACAAAAAAAGGGGATCTTATTTACTCGTGAACAAGTAAACATCTGACTAAGAAAATGATAGACTTTGGTTAATTACAACCAACAGCTGGTTAATTTGACAACAAACTGTGACAATATATCTACAAGCACTGGTGAACGAACAACTTAACATAACTGAATGTTATATGTGTGGTTTCTCTCTAGCAGACCAGAATTTCTTCTATAATAGGCTATCGAATCATAGTTAGAAAAATGTATTTTCGGAAATAAAATGGTATTCAATTAAAGATTAATTGAAGAGTTTAAATAAACGAAGACTAGACAAGAATGGTACGACGTATCTTGCCATACGTTGTTTAATGCTACATAGGGTCTACCTCAATTAGATACTATAGATCCTTGATCGAATCCTGTTTGTCTAGTAGATTTGTTTTCATATGAATACCTACAACAAAGTAAAATTGCAACAATGTAACAAACATCATTGGTGCACAAATAGCGATACTGTGTCGGAGCAAGACACTCTGGCTTTTTAGCATACGCAGCCATACTTACAAATTTAGAATACAAGCTGCATCGATTTTAGCCATTGTAGTGCCACTAAAGGGGTCCACCAGCGTTCCTCGCTCCTAATCAGACTCCTGGGCGACAAGTATCCGTGAAACGCATTGGCTAAATGAAAATCCCTGCTAGTGTAGGACAATCTCAGAGCCTGTTCTCGGGTATAATGTGCAGCTATAAGATAGATAGACCAATGGAGGATTGTAACGCCAACGTAGTGCTACCGTGGTAGCTACAGCAGCCTCGGTCGAACGAGTGGAGAACAGTGTTAAAATGATTTTTCGACATACCTCTTTTTTGGCTTTGTCTGTTAAGTAGGACACTTTAGTAGGACAGAGGAGCTATAGTCGAGTATGCATGATAGAAACTGGTGAGAAAAACTAATTAATACATACGGCTTCTGTTTTTTCGCGCGCATCCTTAATTATCAGATCAGCATCCTGCAGTCCACTGCGCTTGATAATTTTTTCCAACGGTTTTTTTGCATCATCAAATCGACCGGCAGATATCAGCCGTTTAGAAAACTAAATATAACGGTTATTACCTGCATAATTAAGACTGCACGCGAAGTACATCTAGGCTTAAGTGTTTTTATCTTGCTTGTGAATTTCTATAGAATGTATTTGGCATTTAGTTTGAAAGTTCTTATTTTATCAACTTCTATGGAATTCGAAGTGGGCTCTGTGTGCTTGTCGACGGTGATAAGCGTTTTGTTCAAACGAGATTTCTAAGAACAGCAGATCGAATAAGACTCTAGTTGAGCTTTATCGATTTTCAATGTTGACCCATACGAACCAATCTATACTGCTTCAAACTCGGCCAACAAAATATCTAGCTTTGCTTCAGCTCTACGTGACAGCCTACGTAAAATGGTGATACGATAACAGAGTAGTAACTTCTAAAGGAGCGACTCAGGGTTACGTCCGCATTTGCTCCGAAAGCTTTTTTCGCTCGGACCACTGACGTTGTGGAACAGAGGATGCAGGACGCTCTGCGTCACCGTAATATTTTCAAACACCGCCATACATAACGAGCCGGTGTAGAGGCCAGTTTGACTGATTCAGATAAGTAAAAATAGATACGAACAATTATCCTAATATATATCGATGCGTGACTTTACGCGCGACTCCGAAGGCTTCAGTTGAAGGCTATCCCAAGCATAGACTAAACAGTGGCAATCATAACAATGAAGAGATCTATGCTGTTTTGAAATTGAATTTTGATGGCCTTGCGTCGCCTGTTTTGCTAGTCCTCTGACAGAAACGTTCCTAGCAGCCAAAGCAAATAGAGCCATAAGAAAGCACCGCTAGAGCATGAGGTTTCAGTATTGCTCTTATGGCCAAATAGTGTACCCTATTCAATTATTTTCTCAAGCTATTTAATAGGTGAGCAATTGGAAGAAGTTGGAGTCCTTTTAAACTCTTAAGATCATTTATTTAACTCTGACACAATACCTGCTCTTTTTATTAAAGCATATCCTTTCTTAGTTCACTGGAAATTGATATCAGGTTTTCAGTGGCTCTCGTCAGAAGTTAATGAAATGTGCTGGACTAAGGTAATTTGCTTTGCACAAACGACCGACTTATCTAAGCTCGATGTAAAGAAATGATAAGAATCTTCTTATACATAGTTCTAAGTTACTAGAAAAAACAATGATGTAGTAGTAGAAAGTTACAAATGGGCTAAAATATATAGAAGCATTTGAATCGGTCTCCAATCCCGAGCAGAGCAGGTTATTGGAGCAAACGTTATCGGCCCAGTAAACCAACCGCTGTTACCGCTGGTCGATACAAAGGCACGCTTAGACGCTTCAACGCTTTCTAGGACTAACCGGCCTGTTCGTGTGAGGTCATTCGCGAATATAAAAAAAATTGACACCTAAGAAAAAAGACATCGCTTAATCCCTAGCTGCTACGAACAGGCTTTGGGAGACATTCGTTGATTCGTAAAGTGTTTGCTTTACATTTCTATTGTAATAGACATGTGTACCACGTTAGAAGAACACCAGATGCAACTGCCTAATCCTAGGTGTAAGCATACTTCCATACAAACTCTGTTCGACGAATTGTCGAAGGTTCCTTGCTATGGCGCGTAGAGGTCGACACCAAAATGGCCGAGTTGACCAAACTGAGAAACTTCGAAAAGTTGTAGATGCTGCTGCGGCAGAATAGGGAGGACCAACAAAATGCGAGCGTACCGAATATCCCTGCCATCAGTGGCCATTGCAATGAATCAAGCTGCCAATCTTACACCAGTTCGTCCTGCCTCCCACGGCTCACCTTTGTGCGACGAAGCTCATGAGCGATCAATTTCAGAACGAACAAATTGATACCTTTTCAACCACCTAATTAATTTCATGGATTTAATTTTAAGTCTGGCCTGTCTTCAATCCAAGACGGCTGAAATCGACGCTCCATGACAACGTCCAGATAAAATTTAATGCATTACAAGATAACCTTGCGCACGCTAGATAAGATAGTTCAAATATTTAATATATATACACTGAAAATAATAGTAATTTAAAAATGATACCCTGCTATACTTTTTTTTTCATAAAACGGAAGCATCTTTCTAGCATTTTTACCAGCTAATAAGGTTAAGTATACTTCACACAGAGAAGTGAATCCTGTACCATCAAAGTAGAGAAGACTATGCTACACAGTGGTCGTACGCCTGTTTTGACAAAAAAAAAAAACTACTCGAAGATCAAAATAACAAGCTTAGCTATGATTGATGTTTTAAATAGGCCGCTGGTTTTCGTCGTAAAAAACAAGTGTACCCTTATAAAGTGAATCCAATTTCGAATCCTAGCGCCGAGAGGTGTGTATCTTTTGACACGTAAATTTAACTGTATATACACGCACTTGTATATACGTATATACAAGTGGAAGAACAAACGTTTGATGATCAGGGGTCTTGAAAACAGAGACAGAAGGAAAAGCGAACAATGGCATTAAGGATCAGAGCGGTGCCACTGCAATCTTTCAGAGTAGGTCATCAGGTGCAAAAAGCCTACAAGATGGGATTACTAAAAGGTAGATGATTCACTGGTTAAAAGCCAAGAATAGCGTCTCGGGACGTGCCATTTACTAATGGCTAAATACTTGAGTACTATTATACACCCACGTATTGGGATATTTTATTACCGGGCCATGGGGTTAGCCCGCGTAGCTGTAAGCGTGACTTTCGCTCTGTGTTCGAATCTGAAAAGAGCCCAATGACTGAAAGCCTAACAATGAGCCGAATTCTTCACAGAGTCATGGTGGCGAACTCCACAACGTTAGAGCTCGTTAGTGGCATATATTACACTACGTGATCGTAATAAGCCATTCTTTTCTTGACTGTGAGAAATCTTCAATTTATATCAATAAAAATCAGCTTTTCTTTTCGATTCAAGCAATGTGAAGCTCCGTTAACTCCTGCCATTTGGAACTCTCTTCTTCCATCTATGTCGCCCATGTTACCACTTATATATTTGGCTTCCGACTGATCTTTGCTTTTCCCTGCGGCTGGTATTATTCTAATTAATACTGCTGCTTGCATATACTGCAGTCATTACAATGGCTAACTGTAAAATAAAAACGTCCATTTTACATTTTAAAAAAATCAGCACTGTTTCGTATGTCAAATTATAGGACACTGTTGCCATACAGAAGCATACAACCATATATATCACAGATAATTAGTTATGTTCACTAAATTATAGGTAGACAGTATAAAAGCTGTGATTATATTCCCATGAATCGCATTGTTTCATCCTTTCGTTCGTGGACTTCTCGAAATTTCTCACAAAACAATGCCTTTATTAAGATTTTTCCATTCATCCGGCGATATCGAAGTATTGGGCCGCACGCACCAGTAACCCAAGCTTTTTGGCGCCGTAAACCGAAGAGCCATCACTCTTCATGGATAACAAGGCGAAGCCAGCAAAAACATTCATCCCGTGTGATCAAGGGTTTCCTTCATTTGAATGAGTATGTCTTTGTAAGCGCGAACACATTTTATCGTTGAATTACCCTGCACGGACCGCGTTGTCTATGTAACCTATGACAGGTTGAACCAAACGAATCTGCGTTCTGACAAGCGATCGCCCTACGAAGGTACAGTGGCTATCGCATACTAACTAGAAAATTGGAAGGATATCAGTTCGTTATGAGACCGTCATAGCTGTCAGGCACCCATGACCTAGTGGTGGATCTAGTGAGGCACACTATAAGCCTAAGTCCCTGTGTCTTCTTCAGCCGAGAACTAAGGTTGCATCCACATCCAATGTCTTCTACAACAATGAGCCGTTTATAAGAAGACAATCGGCCACGATCATTCCACTTATTGAGATCGATTTACGTTCTAAACTAGCATTGCTGCGATGGGGAGGGAAAACGTAGGAGGTGGCTCATGATGCAGCGACATTCGTCGCAAGTTCGGTTAGCGATAATGGAGCATTCAGCCGTAGACTATTTGTACAGAGCCTTTGAGTTTCTGCCTATAATTTAGCTAACGCTAGCAAAGTTGGCCCTAGTTACGAGGCGGCGCGGCCTTTATTTCAGCATGCATCGATCGATTCGCTGGTGAATGTATTGATTACGGAGCTTCAAGCGGAACACGCGTGAAACACAAATGTTGAATGCTTGTTAAAAAGAGGCTGATTAGTCATCTATTATAATAAACGTTAGCTAGTATTAAATTGGTAAAGCATTAGCTTTACTCCAATTAGCACGGTAATGACCTTTCGATCTGGTCATAGTCGATCGAGTCAGGGAGCTTTGATCGTCAAACGGACTCACAGCGCTGGAAAAGCTATCGAAGGATAAGAGCTTCACTGTACTAAGTAACTGTCCATCTTCACGAGACGATTTGCTTTTGTGAAAGAGTAGCAGTAGTTAGAATTGTTGCAAAAGTAATAAGTAATACGTGTAGCAGCCGAGTATACAGAGCTTCATAGAAAAAAAACGCAGGTAAACATTTAGAAAACGGTCTACGGAAAAAGCTGGTACAACAGCGCTTTCTACTCAAGCCTGAATCAAATACGGTTTTATTCCCACAGGTTCAGGCAATAAAATTCAGTAACAGCTAGCCAGGTAGATCGAACGAAAACGTTACCAAGTCGAATAGCCATTGTTCTATTCTATACGGTCTAGGTCGAAGTGATAACCACTTCGACTTAACGAGGCCACATCTATGTACATGGACTTAATGCAATAGTTTGACAATTTGTAGAGGTCAACCGAAGGGGTGACGGCTGAGCTAAGACATCTCATATAGTTAAGGTGTGAAGTATTTCCGTGACTAGAAGTTTTTTTCAGGTACGATTCAGCCCGAAAGTTGAGGTCGGAAACGGGAGTAGATGTGCACGTAAACACAACAGGAAACTCTGTGATCATTTTCCCTCAAAGGAACCGAAGACGTTGTTTGCACTTGGACGAAAGGCTACGGTCACGAACTTGAGATGGTCATTGACAACCTTCGAAAACCTCTGCAATGCTTCAGTTTCTAACGTCATTGTAGACATGCCTCTTTTTTTCACCGTCAAATTAGGCTAAATCATAAGGTCCCGGTATCGGTAGTCGTTCTCGGCAGCTTTAACAAAGGAATATAATACTTAAGAAAATGACTGAAGTAAGGGCCCGTATATTCCGAGGCTTATGATCGTTCCTAGGACAGTAAGCAGGCCATGTTGGCTAGAATTTCTGTTGCCTAGAAGAATCATAATGAACTCCTAGGGTCCAGGACCTACAAAGCATCGAGTGAGAAAAAGGCCAAGCGTGGCAGAGTTTGCAACGCGTGCAACGAGCAAGCCAATGGACTATGCTGAGATAATATGCAACGACCGCGTTGGTATAGTGGCATATGCATTAGCTGAATACGTTACGTTTACGTGCGGCAGACAGAAAGCTGTCATTACATCGTGAAGGTATTAAGAATCCTCATTAACATCTCAGCTTTAAAGGTCCCTATTTATTTATAGATAGAATCTACATTTGAGAAAATCTCAAAGACAGGCGCTGATTGTCAGAACGAGTACGAATTAGTTAAAGCAAAAAGTGATTACTTTTTAAGCTCAATGATAGACGTAAGTTACAAAAGGGCAAAAATTAAGGTAGGATACTGCATCGCTAAAAATTGGATGCGGATATTGTTTGTTTCAGCGGGTAGTCGTTTACCAGCATCAACCGTCAAGGCTCTAATAAGCCATTATGCTTTTTATATACTTCAATCAAAACTTGTACATCTGAATGCGGGTACGTTTGATGTGAAATCTACAACTATTTTCACATCTGAGCCAAGATCGATAGGCACAGGAGCTTAAGGAAGTTTATGAAATGAACGATCCTCTAAATTCGTTGGACCTATGGCACTATCCAATGTTCCTGCTTAATACGCCGGGAAGCGTCTCATACATCTGGCAAGAGATGGCCACCTAGTTCCCGGACATGAAATACTGGTGCGTCCGATCTAAGTATTCGGAAATTTACTAGACAGATAGAAAATTACGAAAAAGGTGTAGTTATATAGTTTATATAAGCAAGCAAGTGTCTAGCAACAATTTTGCGATGGGATGCGGTGTGTAGAAAAGGATGGCTGTCAAGTTACCCGCAATCAGTTCTCCTGGCAAATCTTATCCAGATCTTAATTTTGTAATCGTCTCGTCCGTCAATACTTACGGTTCAACGCATTTTTGATAATACGTATTTACTAATATATAGTACTTTCAGTGGAAGCGAGTGACGTAGTCGAAGGTGCAACAGCCGCTAAACCAATGACGATTGACGTTAACGGTCGACCGCAAACACTGCACGGCGTATATTTCAACTGCCTATTTTCAGATGCACCCTACTTCATAATATGCGTGTATTTTTCTACTTACAGATTGTAAAACGTGGCATATGGATGTTTTTAAAATGCTTGTATAGGCCATCGACTTGAAAAGAATAGAATGAATGATAACTTACCGTGCCTATCATCCATGACCTGACCAACAACTAAGTTCTATTTATTCTTTAAAATAGTTATTTTACGCCACCATTTCATCTTTTCTACGCTATCGCAAAGAGCCTCCGCCACAACTGTACCACTGCCACGAAAAACGTAGAAAAGTAAGACGAATTACTTGCTATATCTGCACCACCCCGTAGACAACATTATTTAACTGGCGAATTCCTTAGTGTGTGTATCTATAATAAACCGGAGACAGCCGTGAAGTATGTAAGAGCTAGAAAACGGAGGGAATGGCGATAAGTGAACATTGATGAGTAATGGCAGCATTTCCTCTTGTTGACTACGCGACGAAAATAGCCCTATGGCACATAACTACGTTTTGTTCATTTTTACTAGAGAAGAGCAATTACTTCGTCATTACGCTATTTTTCTTCTCTTACTATTATGATAAGAATTGTTGTGGGCGAAATATTGAATATATCGACGATTAAATTTAGCTCATTCGAAATTTCGCGGGTTACTCCACGTTTGTCTCACTGCAACGTATCTCGACAATTTAGCGGTCGTTCTTAGCGGTCACTGTATGTGCTCGACGGGACAGATATAACAAGTGCCGCATTATTCAAAAATAGAATAGTGGTACCTTACAGGGTTGCAAGAAAAAAAGCAGGCTACAAAATCTATGTCGTTAATTTGCGCTTATATTTTTGCTAAACACAAATGACAATATGTGTAAGAGTAACTGGTAATATATACTCGCAGGGTGACTGGAAAGAAGATAAACATTTTCTGTTCCCGGAAAAGCTACTACACTCTCGTGCAAGCCGGCTCGACTCCTCTTGAGGGCTTATCATTGCTAGGACAACAGCGGTCTGCATATTTAATGAGCGAGTATTTTGTAATAATATGATAACAATTGATTATTAAGAAAATCACGCATATGAACCCATAACCGCATCCAATTGTTACCTGCTAGCTCAAGTCAGATTTCAACTTTATAATAAAACTGAAATTCGTATGAAAAACATTTTGATGAAAAAACAGAAATTAGGTCCATTAAGGAAACCGATGCAATAAAGAAGCCTGTATTCTTCCGGTGAAGTGTTTAATTGTTTGCTATGTATGCTATTTCTTCGCAGTTTTCCACAACACACAAGCATCGTTGACCCTGGCAGTAATCCATATTTCAATCTTGCTTTTACGGTCTTGACCGAGGTCCCGCCAAGCCATTCTCGTGGCTTACTATGTGCTTAAACGCATCTATCGAAAGCTTGTCTCTGTGGTCACGTACACAATTTTAGTTGTTTTAGCTGTCGCCTTGCAGGACTTTTCCGTCGTCAAACAGTAACAACGGAACATTTGGCATCCGGTCGAAATGATCGTTTCTACGTGTCAAAACGCTTACGTGATAAACATGCAATCGCTTAATCCTAGGGAGGGTTGCGAAAAAAAGCACCTATCTAAAACATGAAGTGACGTAGAGTTTAAAAACAAAACGGCAAATAAAGCATTTGTAAAAGGTGACATTACTCACGTAACACATGAATGAAAGAGCATATAGGCATACAATCTGAATGATCTACAATATGGCTGTGTGTCGGCATATGGTGCCATTCCGTTCCAAAAACTACAACAGACGCCTTATGTTGTCCTGATACTTGGCTACGAGTATCTTTAGCATCAACAGCGGAGAACTGCATAAATATTCTTGCAGTGCATGACAGCGACGTCCTTCCCCTGCCAGTACGCTCTGTGACGAAGGACTTTTCATATTGAGATTCGGCATAATAGATGTATCGGTTATGTGTACGCTGGTTGGCTTTTTGCCTACGAAGTAAATCTATATGCATATGTATAGTGGGATAGTCTAAAACCTTAGGTACAAAATAATTGTTGTAAAAAATAATCTTTCCAAGGCCTGAAAATAGAAATTTCAGAGCTGGGAGATTTATTAGAAATGCAGAATGTAGGAGTTCGATTCTCTTAGCAATAAAAATAAGCAAACATTGTTCAAACTATGATGTGATTTAAAGCCAGCGGCGGCTTTGAAAGTATTTTTTTGTGTGTTCTTCAACAGCTTGCGGGCAGCTTTTTTTTTTCAAATTTCGACCATTGTCTTGGAGTTTTTCTCTCTGGACTGCGACTCTCACGACACCCGAAGCACTAAGATGTAACAGATGTAACCTGCCTGACACGCTTCAAGAATTAAGGACAAGGATACAAAAACTGAATGCGCGGACACGCTTTGCTATGAACCAAGGCTTTAATACTGTGAAGTGTTAAGTGTTTCTGAGAAACCCAAACGGTAGCGATAGTGAATTTGATTTGTGAGAACTAGTAGCAGGATTATGTCTGTAATATTAGCACAAAGTTAAATTACGCCGTTATTCGGCCTCTCCGAAATTTCGGTAAGGTGTACTTGCGAATGCAGGAATAACCGATGTCTCCACACATGAACACCGAAGATTGTACGCGTGATGATCGGCACTTCAGTGCCATGTCTCAATGTAAAAAGCATTCGTTCGCCACTAGGCAATTGAGCCTTATAATATCTCACGTCGTTACATTTTCGTTTCACTCAAAGCAACCCGTCGGTAGCGCTGGCAAGTTTTGACATCACTCTCACACTGCACGCCCATGAACAGCTGTGGGAGCAACCTGCTCATTTCAGTATTGGGTCTCAACTTAGTGGATATGGGCCGTAGAGGAACAAAATCTGCCCAACGACAGATTAACGGAACCGATCGATCTAAATGAAAAAATGCGAAGTGCAGCAAGTAGGCCGGTTATCTATGTACCGATGAATTGGCGACAGTTAGAGCAAGCCGAAAAAAAGCTCACCTCTGTAGGATTACAAAAGTGATCTCAGATATCCTGTTCTTATTATTAACTATTAATTATAACTACGAGGCTCGTATTATAATTATGATTAGTTCAGTCCAGACGGCACAAAACGATTATCAGTGGCAATTCGTCCGCTATCAATAAAAAGAATTGCCACTATAATTGGGAGTATAAAATTAAACCTTCTACATAGTTCGTTACAGGACGACTATTTATTCATCGTTTCGTAATTTCTATTCGTCTGTTTTTTCCGTCAGCTCCGTTTCCTTGGGTTCTCTGAAATTAGTTAATAACTTTAGTTGATTAACTTTATCAATGAATCTGGTTAGAGGTCGGTTGTACCCTAAAGATCGTGCAATATACGGGGCAAGCTAAAAATGCCCGCCAAGTGGGAAGAGGGTAGGTTAATTGGTCTTGATTTGATTCTTCCTTTTATTTGCTTATCAATGCAAAGTATGTATTTCCTATTATTTACAATTCTGTTTTATTTGGTATTAAGGGACCGCGGACTACACTTTCATTCAGCGTCTCCTAACTTTTCAGAACGGACAAAACTATTTCACAGAACGATGAAACCAGATGCACTTACTGATCCGATTTCTTCCAGCGGCTTCGAAGTAATTCTTCTGATTCGTGAAATGTGTCGGGTAGACGGCGACCAAAAGTTTCAGGAAGGAAAAACGATATACCCCAGCTTATGACACTCAAAGTAATTGTTAACGCAATTGGAAACCACGCATAGGTGGCCTCGCCCTACGCAGAAATCCGTACCGTAAACAAGTTAATCGCTAATGCACTTCACAGGAGATTCGTGCGCTCCCAGGACACGGTAGGAATTTTAGTTAAGAAAAAAAAAAGGGTTTCCCAAACTACCCCCACTCATTTTCGTACACTGTTTGTTAACCTTCTTTTTGAAAAAAATTACCAGTGCAAAGTAGAACTCGTTGGTCCGTCAAGTCTTCCAAGACAAACTAGAAAAGATCAGCTATACAAGCAAGTATCCCTAGCAAATCTTACTTTGACCGAATAGTAAGAATCCGCGTTGTCATAGGCAAACGTACCAGGGCGTTTAACATCGGTGCACTAACTGCACTAAACCAAGATGCCGTATACACGACGCCGTTGACGGTAGAACGGACGTGCGTCGGGTAAATCTCGCTCATATGAACGTAGAGGACACTCCAGGTTACCTGGCCGGATAATTTCGCTATCGATGCGAACGTCATACGTAGCGCTGTTGATGCTATCAATAAAAACACGCTTAGTGGTATATATTGCAAAAGTAATTTTCGAACTCCAAGTCGGCATCGTCCGAAATACGAAGTGCGCCTCATCTTCGGAGTTCTTAAGGTAGCTTCACGATGACGGCTGCTAAGTAGGTTCGTTGTGAAAGTACAATATTTTTTCTTGTGAGTACCTATAATATACAATTGTCCCAGACCTGGAACTACCCTATAGATTACATTAGCCTTAGACCTACGTAGAATGTGAAATAAATAAGTGGAAAGAGAGGTAATCGAAGAACCTAAGAAAACATATATGTCCAGCTCTTTCAACGACTATATGCTAGCGACAGCAAATCAATAAAGCTAGAAATCTATGTTTACTGCAGTTTAATGAGACTCTATTCGCCAAGAGAGAGAATTTCGCTTCAGAACTTACAGTTACGGAGAAAAAGTAGAACAATCAGGGAACTGATGGTAGCAACGTAAGTGACGCTGTACATCGGCGTTCGACGCAAATAATAGACGACGAAAAATGACGTTATGCTTATTGGCGCTTCGCTAAGGGCCATGAAGACGAGGTTAAGGTATGGATTGGATCCGAGCTCCACGGTGAAATACACGAGTTCGTAGTAAATGAGGACGACCGTCATGCTTAAAAGAATGAACATGTTTGTCAGCTGTTAGAAGGCTACATATTTGTTATTTGAGCGCTCTGGTAAATACCCCGTACTATCGTTGGCGCCTTACTTGCAGGACCAAGGTGCGCTTATCGTAGACAGTTATTTATGTGAAATTTCTCTATTTTGCTGGTAATCGTTAGACTCACTAGTTGATGGTACAGGCAAAGGTAGTCCGAGCAATAATACATCCCCGGAAGAGATCGAGAGCAGTCCTTCGATTTGGCTTATTTTTCTTTTCCTATAATATTAACAAACATGTAGCTGAAATGAAAGGTTCTAACAACGAATAACATGAAGTGCGTTTTTCGAGAATATGCCCTGGAAAGGCAAAATATTATGTAACTGTAATGTAGGCAAAATAATGTATTAAACAAAGCTTAATTTCACCTATGAGCTAGCAAATCCTCCGTGGTTTTGCCACGAACCGAGTATTAGATTTAGCCCTAATACAGAGATGTATGTATGGATGCTGAACAAACTACTACAATTGAAGGTTACATACATTTTCGATTTTTTTGCGTGCCTCCTTTATAATCGCCGGAACATCGATGTCCTGAAGGTTATTGCGTCGAACAATCTTACTCAGTAGATCTTTGGCTTCATCAAAACGACCCATCGATACGAGCCACTTCGGAGACTCATCAACGAAGCTTCGTAACAAATGGATATAAGAAAAGTCGAGTTGGCGATTAGGTATTAATAAGAGGGCAGCTTATCTAATGAACTGCTACGATATCCGCTAAATTTGTACTCACATTGATAAAATCGCTATACGATTCTGATTTACTAGGCGCACTCAATGCCACTGTCGATCGGCAACGTAACCCTTCATCACTTGGAAGAATTCCAGAAGACTGCAGCACTCTTCATAAGGCCATGTGTCAAAGAGCGCCAAGGTCGGTAGTACCTTAATCTCGAAATACGTCTGCTTATTGCAGTGTTTATGTTTGATGCGTTCAGCAAAATCGTCTTTTAAGAGTTATTTTGATTTTAGCAGACGCTTAGTCCTAGACGCTAAAATGAATAACAACGTTACGCGATAGGTTACTCAATAAAACAAGTTAGATGAATTTAGAAAAACCGCGCAACTTATTGTAGCCTTTTAGTTTGGTCTTAAAAAGCATATAACAGTGTAGGACAATTAGAGAACTGATCAAAGCTAAAGTAGAAACCAATATAAGAAGAAGAAGCCAAAGAAATCAATATAAATTAAAGGTTATATATACATATATATCCTTTAAACGTTATATTGACTGGGTGTTTGGTAAAGGATGGCAAGTGCAAACAAGCTTAAGCTGCGACCTTTGCTTGAGAACAGCTTCTTCTCTAATTACAGAATTGTTTTAATGGAACTTTCGGATGGATGGAAACTATTTGAAATAATCTTTTCCATATTGCCGTTGCACGGTTGCTTTAGAACTTTAGAATAATTGCTTTAGATGGCTGGGCCAACATGTATCATGCATAGTCTTCAATCCGCTGAACATTTCTGTAGAGCTGGGTTGGGGATTTTCGAAGCGAACAGTAACGTTTATTTCAGTTCAGAGCTAATTATCATTCGTCTGGGCCAACATGTACTGATCGCCCTTTTCCTTCTTTCACATGCCCACAAGGAGGATTCCGCTAACGGAGCTTACTCGAGCCGTGACTAACTGTTGACCTGTCGTTTTCCCTTTGACTATTAAAAACGAGCCGCTCTAACGGTAGATAATGAGAACATACGACACAGGTTTTCTATGAGAGTTGAATCATTTCGAAAGAGTATCATGAGGTTACTTTATAAGTTTGCCTGATTACCTACTTACCTGCACCTATTTTATGGCACATGTGGTGTGGTGACTGTTTATGACGGGAATCTTCATACTCACAAAGTACAAAAGAGGTGAAGAATATCAGGTATAGTGCTGATAACCTGGAGCACTCGCCAGTTTCGGACATGGAAGGTTATCAATGGAAAGACTATGAGCCCAATGAACCAACCAAATTCGTTGCTTAGGGACATCATTGCTCGTTTTGATGTACCTACGCACTCCACAGCTGACGGAAAAAGTAGCATAAAGTTATTAGTTTTTCAGTACCAAGTGCCCGCATAACTATAATAGTAAATACAATCTAGCTTTTTTAGCATGATTCCCATAGTAATTACGGATAGCTAGCACACCGACTTAGATATCTATATAGCACGCTGCTGTTCGACAAGGAGCAAGGGACGATCTGACATGGCTTATTGGCACGGGAACTATTTAAACATTTGAAAGCTCGATAAAGGGTCAACATTTTCTCTCCTTTTCTACTCACCAAGAGTGAAAAAGCCGACACCAACGGCTGAATTGGCCATACGCAGAATGGAGAAGGTCCAGAAGTCTGAAGTGAACGCCACGGCAAAACCGGTAACAATTGCCAGAACGAGTGAGATTCGAAGGGCTGTGCGACGACCATACCAATCCGAAATATGTGAAAATATCAGCGTACTAAGCATTCCCGACATGTACAATGATTGGGAAGAATCCACAAGCCATTTTTGATCACACACGGCGTCCCACTGGAACAGACAGAGCGAAAACAATTATTCAACGGCCATCTATAAAATTCTTTAGATAATGGTTTTAGCTAGAATGCTATGGAGTACCCATGAAGGTATATGTCCCTTGATGATGACGACAATGCGCATTTCATTCCTAACAACTATGAGGGACCATGTTTCACCTAGCTATTCCTTAGATTGCGCCTATTACCGCTTACTGAATTCATGTCATATACTCAGTTTACTAAGATATGGTCAATTCGCCGCTAAAAGCTCTCTCTATTTGAGGATAAATGACTTTTGTCCATCCCGTTGGGGCATTTGGCGCTTAGGAATCACCCACAGGATCTTTACGATATATTTACTTAAAATTTTAACCGAAATATCTTTTCAACTGCAAATGAGAACAGATACTGCATTCAGTACTTTCTAAAGTATTTGTATACCTGTTTTTAAAAAAGATTTCCTTGTAAGCAAAAAACTGGACACAAGGCTAACACCTAAGTTTTAGCTGAAGATATAACGATTTCCTAGCTGTTCCTGGAGAATATATTGGATGCTTTTCTACTATATGGGCATTACATAACAGTGTCTACTTTTTATAGGACAATTATTTTGAGTACGTGTGCAGTGCATTGGGATACTGCATGAACATATGTTTATTCTATCATTTATATTTGCAAGATTATTATCTCTTGGATATTCTATTACTGTCTTAAACGAATAAGGGTTGCCCTTTACAAGTTGGATTCTTCCTTAGGTACGCGTACGGACCGACACATCAGCCGGTATCTAGGATTCCGATTATAACTTCTGTTGTTTCCGTGATGTTTTACGTGCGGTCTTAGCTCACAAAAACCCGCTGTAATACAATAATAGAAAACACATATGTCGACTCAAAAACACTATTCAATTTCAGTTGATATTAAGCTATAAGCTGATGATACGACAACTTAGTAAGTTGTGGCATAAACTGGTGAGAACTGATACGGCAGCCAGTTGTGCAGTTGCAAAGTCTGGTCTTTCTAGACTGACACAATAGATCCAAAATCGAAGCTTGAAAAAAAATCCGTTTTTATAAAAAGTTTGCTAAAAAAACATACTTTACACATAATCGAGAATTTCAGGGAGATTCGACATATCTGCTCATCTGCTTTGTCGAGCAGCGTGAGATAAGCATGGACAAGCTTGATATTCTGTCCTAAGATTGAAAATAGGCCAGCCGCAATAAGGTAGCCTGCTGTATATAATAGGGTGACGGGTTTTAACAGTATGACAGCGGTGAGTGAAGGGACGAATTAATTGATAAAAGGGTAGAACTAATGTACAAGGAGCTGAAAACATGGGGAAAAACGAAATAAATGTATGATGTACGGGACGAACCGCCACACAATGATAGAATGGTGGCTGAATCACTGAAATATGGAAACAAAAGAAGAATATGCTCAGAGGTCACTTACTTCTTTTCAATCAACTGCAGCGGAGCTCGTCCTGCTGATCGCATTGCTTAAAGTTCCTTGCACTTTACAACTTTTGTGAGCTATATCACTGTGCTCAAATAGACGACCTTTAAACGCACTTATATTGAAAAAGGTACTTGTCCTAAGTTTGGTTCAGGCACCAATTACGCATTTTTACTTTGATCTACGATGTGCATATAATCATAGTTTACTATTGCCTGTGTTTCAGTAACTTTTTGCATAGACATTATGTTCCAATTCATACCTCTTCAATCAGGGTTCGTGTGTGGTAGCTATGGTCGAACTCCCAAACGTTGCATTTTTTGACACTCCCATTGACAGATCCGTCGTTATCTCTTACAAAACAGCGTAAGTCCACGCCCTTATTAAGTGTTCTCCAGTCTTCGAGCGAAATCGAACCATTAGGTCGTGCGCACCAGTAGTCCAAACTCTTTGGCGCCATGAACTGCAACGCCATCACTCGCCACGGGTATGGAAACCCGCCAACCGAGTTAAGATACAAAATCATATAATGCCATGGGCCGATTTGATCAAGAATCTCTTCCATTGTCAGGGGAAGCAAATCTATGATTTGCAGACTTCGTTTGTATGATATAACGCGTACACTGGTATTACTTTCATCCACATACAAAGCAGTGTATCGTAACTTTTCGGTCAGCAAAGCTTCACCAAGTGCGGCCGAGTCCAATGACGAACTATCATCCAGCTAATAGCCTATACACAGTTGAATGATGATATCGATAGCTACGTTTCGCTGAAAGAACCTGGCTTTCTGCTGGCTAGCTGCTGAGTGCAACAGGTTAAAATAGAAAGCTATCATAAAAAAGCATTATACTCTTTGGACGCCGTTCCTAGGACATGGTCCAAAGGCTATGAAAAAAGTCTAATAGGCTGAACAGCTGATAACCAGAATAGACTAATTAGCGAACATCTTGAAATTTCATGAACATTTATAAAACCAAACGTCGAAAGATGGCTAGTTCACTGCCACATCTATCTTCTGCATATTTATACAGTAAATAACTTTATATATATTTTTAAACATTCTAAATTTATTGTTGAAAAAGCTAAGTTTCTATGTAGTTATTTATGTTCAACGAAGATTTCTCCTAAGAAATCGGCCTATGAAGCACAACGAAGTAAACTATGTAACCAGCGTGATTACTGACGTACATAAGGATTGATTTTGCCTATAATAATAAACCGGTCGGAGGTAAACACAAAATGAAAGCAAAGTACATCGACCAACCATTTCTTTACAGTGGATTTGTATGACCAAATCCGTTTTGGGATAGAAATGAGAAGGTTAATCTAATAACTAGACATCTTCTATGGCAAATAGAAGATTCTATTTGCCTATTCTCTATATCTATATTCTATTTGCTAATAGAAGAGAATTTGGCCTGTAGCAGTAAATGAGAGAGCAAGGTGACTATTATTCGAGTAAATATAGGTACAATATTTTAAAAGCAAATGTAAACCTTTTACTGCAATAAACACGCACAAAATTACCGTCGTTATCACAACCGCTACGGAGAGCTTGGCGCATTGGCTGCTACTATCCGAAAGCTAGCGCAAATGTACGAAATTACGTAACTGTAACTTTATTTTCAGAGTCCCACTACTGACGGATGTGGGGTCCAAGCTTCCAATAAGAGTTCTTCGTAGGCCTATCGGAGCCTTCTTAGGATAGGCATAATATATATGCGAATGAGAAATAACTAATGTTTGTGCGTAAGTATCAAGTGGTATATTTATCTAACATATGAGGAAACCATACATAAAACTTACTCATGAAACGCTCATTTGTTACGATGGTACTACCAAACAGACATGTATAAAGCCCTGCTGACTATATAAATCCATATGGGCTATTGTTATCAGTTAATAATAATGTTACAGCAATCGGCCCCTTTAATATTATAAAACGTCTCAACTGCGAGATGCAAACGCGTATTGCACAACCAATTTTCTGCCCTATAGCCTGAAAGGCTATAGGGCAGAAAATTCACTCACTCCATACGAGCATCATGCCCATGACGCGTGGGTCGTTACATTACTTAGCTTTCACCTATATGCTTTGCATCATAAAGGATTCAGGCATTGGTCCTCCTTGCAAAAGGTTTGCGATCCCTAGCCCTGATGTTACCCAAGTTTCGATTCAGCTTCTATTTTTTCAAAGTGCAACCATAGTTGTAGCTGTAGCCTGCGGTGCTCACTTCAACACCGCGACCGGTATACGAGTCCTAAGGGCGGCAGCGACAAGAATGGCGTTTCAAACACTTTCGCTTCCTTCATAAACGAATGAGACTGTCTGGTCTGCGCACACCATCTGTATACAAACCGGACTCTTTCACAGAACCAGTCTGAGAACTCCAAGGAAGGTAACGCGTATCTGCAACGCTTGAGGCTTCAGAAAAGGATAAAAACCTGCCAGCTTCCGTTATGGAGATTTGTAGGACGCGAGTGTTTCGAGCATGGTGGATCGAACAGTTTGCAACAAGGAACAGGCCTGAATTCACTCCTAAAAGGTGAGGCGTAACGTTGACCCTTTTCGTGCGTGAGTAGTGTTGGCTGGTGGATCATGAACACTCAACCTAACGGAACAAGGGAAATAACCTCCCATCAACGCGTAATATACAGTCCGACCGATCAGTTCAACGGGATACGCGGGTTTCGGCCTGTCGATAGGAATATTCTGATCGCATATGTAACAGGCTCCGCCTACTTCATTCCATTTAATAAAGGCAGATATTATCAGTGAGTTTCCTTTGAGCGTTTCTGCAAATGCCACTCTATATATTGTACTCTGTCGCGTCATGGAACACGAAATAAGTACAAAGGACTGGGCGGGAATTAGTTCTCTAATACTGACTCTCATCAAAGTATATCAACGACCTTCGCCAATGAGGTCGAAAAGCTCAAAAAGACAGCACACAGTGTACGGCCATTGGAGACATTACAGGAGTTGATTAGCGTTGTCACATGGCCAAGTCGGCAAGACCACCTTGGCGACGTGGCTTAATCGCTGATGTAAGTGCCTTAACTAGGAATAACTGCGAAGCGGAAGGCATTGTCAAATGAAGTGCCATCAATGGCATAGAGAAATCAAATGGCAGACTAATACGTATTGTAAGAAAGGGGAATACGTGACGGGACATTGAGTACTCCCATTGTTTTTAGCGGTCTGAGCTAGAGTATGCGTGCTACTGTGTTGATTCATGATTGTCCTATTACTTAGATGCGAAGTCTGTGCTCTTATATAGCGGCCGTTTGGGCACTGGCGCTGAGAAAAGGAAAAAATTCGATTCCTAACGAGGCAGCCTTAGTTGACTTCTCATAGACTTCAGTCTACCGCTTCGGAACTCCGCACTTAATCAGGCCAGCGCGCTGGCTGAGAAAACGCTTGCCATAGCCATTCCATCAAGTAAATCGCTTGCACGTGACAAAAGCCGCACATAATCAACTACGGCTCATCCTTTCCACCAAAGGTGAGGAAATTTATGTGCCTTGTCAACTGCAGGTCGTTACGAACAGCATGTCTTTTGCAGGGCGAGAGGGCATAAGTGGCTTAATTAGGTAGGTATAGCACAGCGACATGTCCAACTCACTGACTGTTGTAACGTGCGAGCGGCTATGACACCCCCGCACGGACATGACAGCCGCTGTGATCCCAGTCGAACAAAATATATCTGAATAAATGTCTTGTTTTACGTCCACTCATAAAGCCTATTTGCGTATTACTTTGGATAGAGAGTCCCTATTACGAAACACTCGGATTTAAATCATGTCGACGAAAGGCGATCGGCTGAAGACGAAATGCACTCCTTTAACACCCATAGTTCCTCTAACCTCAGTGACCCGAAGGGAAGAAAGCCGCCAAGTGCTCTCTTTACGCTATAAAATCGTATTTACTTTAATAACAAATACCTGAAGCAGTAAGTCGTTAGCGGTATCTTAGCTAAGCCCTTAATAGTGCACAGCCTGTTAATTACCTATAAGGTTTTAGCAACCACAATAACGTCTGCCGATTCGCCTTTAGGTCGATAGGAGCGTAGGGGCGTCAAGTTTCGACGGAACAGCCCTTCCCGTTACAACGAACGGCTTAGAATATATCCTGCGAGCTTCTAATTCCCAAAGTACTTTTGTATTCACAGAATAGCATAGGCTCTGTGAGCTTCCGAAGAGGCGTTCGAATGCGTATAAAGAAAAAGAAGACGAAACCTGGGCGTCAATTTCAGCGTCAATGAAAACTAGGATTCTATCATCATTATATTAACGAATCTGCAACTTCAGCCTAATCTCTGCTGATGCGTTATCGATATGCACCCTAGTGCTTGGATGCTTCTTTGGTGCATGGATATCTAAACCTTTTGGCACGACAAGTACGTTTTTCTGTTACAAGCAAAAAGTGTGTCAAAAGATCTGGTGGACGCCACGGTGTCGTCCACGCCAATGACCAACGTAAATGACAGCTTTGCCGGCTCCCTTGTTTATTTTTTAAGGGCAGCTTCAGACCTTTTGGATCCTATCGGAGCTAAAACTAGCCGAGGTTAGGAAATGACGGACGGACAAGAACCTACAGATTCAAATGGTACAACTTTTGGCGGTGCCATTGAATGAACTGCGAGACCTACAGCAAGAACTATTCAATTCCAGCCCGCTGTAACACTAAAGAACCAGCTCTAATCGATCGGCGAGCTATTTTATGCCCCGGCTAAGTAACTTTCCAAAAACTTTACGTACAGCGTATTTAGATTAGACTGCCAATAATATCAACATGCAATGAAAGGAAAATGAAGAGCGAATTCTGTCAGGCATTGTGTGGTTTGTTCTCTTTCTTTTATTTATTAGTTGTCACCATTATCTTTTCATCATTCATTTATATATTTCATTAGTTTGTTTCTCCTCATTATTATTATTATCATCATTTTCACCATGGTATGTAACAGTTCTATATATACAGTGGATTAGATCCTCAGAAGACGGAGTTGGCATGGCTGGACAATCAATAGCCCTTCCTAGCTTTCACACATCCCATACCCCATTTTTTCTATTCATCGTAGTAACCTAATACAGTAATATATCGTATGTGATGTTACTTATGTTGCTTTTACATATTTTCTTGCTATGCGCC
This sequence comes from Varroa jacobsoni, assembly GCF_002532875.2. Classification (NCBI taxonomy): domain Eukaryota; kingdom Metazoa; phylum Arthropoda; class Arachnida; order Mesostigmata; family Varroidae; genus Varroa; species Varroa jacobsoni. The sequence goes on along the minus strand of NW_019215069.1, from coordinate 2,103 downwards.
GCCGTCAGGTTGTATTATACCATCCCGCGCCAATCATTATAGCTAGACCAATCTATTGCGCAACGCCAATGTCATAATTGGGGTTTAACGGTCGGTGGATACCACCGACTATGTTTCAGTCTGTTTTCAAGAGGACTCGGTTATTCTTTGTCGTCCACGGAATTTTTGAAATGTTTTATTTAGCTTCCCTTTGTTTGGGTACTGTGTCAAGCAGCGCTTACCCGTAGTGTTGTTGTTTTCTGCTTTCTGATTCTACTATTGTGTGGGTTCTGAGTTTGGGCAACGACCTTGTAGATAAGTCCTGCATGCTTTCATCATAGCTGCTACCCGAATTACGATAGGTTGTGGCAGAAAATGTAGTAGATCTTTCTGTCATACAACTATTATTATTTAATAATGTACTGTTGTCTGGTGAGACTAGTGCTTCCGTACAACTAAATAGATTGATTCGTTCCGATTCAGCGACTTGTTTCATTTTGACAAAAGAATCTTTATTTCGGATCTACTCTACACACATCTCTCTCGGGGCCGGTTTTAAGCCGCACGATAGTACCCATTAACAGTTAGCTAGCTAGCCAAATATGCCGTTTGTCTCCACTGATCGTAGCTAGTTTCCCGTTGCAGCCTGCTCCTGAACAAAGCCCCTCCAGCAGAGGGTTCCCGTAAACACTTCAAGCCCCTGGGAATCAAGCTGGCACTGTAGACACAACTCGCCCTGTAGATTTGTTGTATGCCATTTATGCATATAATCATCATCATCATCATCATCATCATCATCATCATCATAATCGCATCCGTAATAGCTATTAGCATGGTTAGTAATTATATCACGTGGGGGCGCGCGTGGCCGTTTTCGTGAGTAGAAATGCAGCGCCGACCGGGGCGAAAATCGCAAGTACGCTCTAATCCTTAGCTCAAATAATCTCCAGATAAGCCAACACGCGACACATTGGCGAGGGCAACCACTGCTACCATACAACAAACGTACAGATATAGCAGGCGTACGGCAAAGACGTGATTGAGCGCTGTTCTGCTTAGACACCGTGCGTCGTCGTCGTCGTCGTCGTCGTCGTCCTGTACTAATCTCGGCTTTATATGTTCTTCCTGCTATAAACAGCGTTCCGTGGTCTTTGAGTGACGTAATTATGTCAATATAACCATTGCTTAATAGTAGCTTTAACCATGTAGGTGATATAGTATGAAATTCGTTTAGTTTAGAAACTTTCCGAATAGTTTATGCCTTTGTTACCGTATTGAAGTATTAGCTATTTTATGTACCGTTGTCTGTGCTGTTATTTTCTTCCCCTGGACTATGTATGTATATAGGTGTGTATGTGCGTGTGTTCGACGGTAGGCAGAACGTAAGCGTTAAATCCTCGTGTTTCGTGTTTGAATGTATAAAGATGGCCATCAACAGCAGCATCGCCACTGTGTACCGTTGCTCGACGATGATCATAACAGTAATACTATATAGCGTAGATTTATGTTCGTTAGTTTGTCTGTAAATATCCCTATTGCGATTCGAAGGGTGGAAGCTTGATTTCTAGGATAATATATTGTGTTTGTTCTATTTGCGAACACGGTCTTGATCATTGTCTATGTTCATCTATTTTCGTACACAAAGCCGTTTCGTTAAATCGTTGTACTGATCTCGCAGTTGTTTTCTGTGTTCGTTATTTGTTTATCGTTTGTTGTTACTATTAGGATTACTAAGTAGATGGTTATTTGTTTTACAGGCAGCAATTCTTACCGATCAATCAGTCCAGTGTGTGAATCTGATTCCCAGACGTTTCCCTGTTCCTTTGCTCTGCGTGGCCTATCTTTGTCGCTTTACAACTCCTCATTATTTTTTTGCTTTCCTCAAATTGTCTCCTCAATGTTAAACTAGTCTTATGTATTTGGTCTCTGTGGATGTTATGTATAATAATGTTATTATATTCATAATATCTATATACTCTTTAAGTAAGTTGGTTTCGACTATCCTCTGCCACTAAACCAAGCCCTCTTTCTTTGTCTCGCTATTAATTGGTATAATATAAATATTCTAAATGTAATAATGTATAAATATTTTTGGATCATTGTGTCCTCTAAAAGCTTCTTATA
>NW_019215068.1:0-29484 GCF_002532875.2 Varroa jacobsoni | reverse complement strand
CTTTCAAAGCGCCTCCAGCCTAAAGAAACTGCAAAATTCTAATAGAAAAAAACAGACTTTTGATGGTATCTTTTGACTATCGCAGGGTGATTCAATGTTCATTCATACTAATTGGTTTTACTATCACACGAAATATGGTCACGTTAAAAAGACTGCATAACAAGGTTATCTGTAGGCTTAAACCCTGTAAAACAAGCTGTAAATCCTTCACAGCAGTAGCGCGGCAGCTCAGATACTAGCACCACGACTTAGGTAAAAAGAAAACTCGATATCTGTTTTTTCTAAACTCTCGTATTCACCAGATCTAGCTTCTGTAACTTTTTTCGTTTTCACAAAGCTTAAGGTGTACTCCGAAGTAAAAAAACTTAGGGTTTTAAAGAAATCCAAGAGGAAACTAGAACAAAGTCTATTTCTATGGTTGAATTTGAAAAATCTTTTATAAGCTGGGCAAAATGGTGGTTTACGCGCATTGAATACGGCGAAGCAATTGATACAGGGGCAGGTTCTGAATACTTTTTCGGCTCAATAGAATATTATTGTGCGTTTGTGTTTGCAAGAAACATCTTCAGAAGAGTTGAACAGAGATTTCAGGGGGATGGAAGACGTATAAGCTACTCTATGAGCTATATCCAGTTGTACTCGTGTAATAAAGCAAGTAGTATTATATGAAAGTGCGAGTTGTCACTCCATTTAGAATTACTTATTCTCCGGCCATAATGCATGATAAGTGTAAAGCCCGTCTAATTTGGCTCATTACTACTGTCTATTTTCAGTCAGCATGTTGAGGTAAGTACTGCAGGGTCGACTCTTTTTCACGAATAGATTTGCACATTTTGAAATAAAACAGCGATTTTTGCATAACTCAAGAGATGTAGCGCAGTATTGTGTTTATCATATCACATTTACACAAAAGTTTGCGTTCAACCACTAACTTATGAACCGACGTCCCATGGTCCAACCTACAAAATCTTTTCTACTAAAATCTATCACTTCTTGAAGTATGTTGGTGTAAATTTTAAAATACCTTGTATGTGTACTTGGCGTATGTCTGTGTATGAAAGAGCAATACACACTACCCCGTTCAAGATTTTTAAATTACCAGTTGTGCCCTTTTATTGCGTACAACACTAACACTCAAATGGAAGTATCAGATTTTATAAAATACAACAGTGCTAAAACAGTTTTGAATTAGAAATATGTACAGTGGGCAATTCAGTGCGGTCAACGAGAGTTCTAATAATCGGGAATGCCAATGTGTTTTTTTTTTTATTTATTAGGCTGTTGCAAATGAAACCGGGGGACTTTAAAATTGAATAAACTTTGAACTACGCGTCGTTAGCACACGGTAAACCCTTCAGTCTTGCAGAAACTTGCGAGTGGAAACCGCTTGAATTTACTCCAGGAGAAATAGGTTCAAAAGGAAAAACATCCTTTGATCTCGAAATTCAACGTTCAGTTGTCAAGTTTTTGTCGCTCGAAGGTAAATAGTTAAGATTGATTAAGAAATTTGCCAAAGTGTAGTACGTGTATGGTGCAAAAGTTTCGAGGACGTAGATTGGTGTGTTAAATATTAGCGAATGAGTGACCAAGTGTCAGAATCCCAGAAATAAGAATGCACTTGCGCAATCGGAAAAATTTTCCATAAAAGCAGAGCATAAGATCGAAGGGTTTTATTGGCTAAAACTGGCATGTCATCTAACGTGTTACAGAATTATCACTAAAATAAGGAAAATGCGGAGCTTGAGCAAAAAATAAGTCTTTGTGAATTGATTCCTGGCCAATTGGAAATGTGTTGGTGTATTCCACGTGAAATATGCAGAATTTTAGTCAACAAAAAGCTATATACGCGGCATGGTTCAATCATTACTGTCAGCAGGAGAGGAACAAGACGAAAGAATGGTGCTGTCCTGGAGAGAAATAGAGTTGGGTGGCAGAACTGAGTACGTAAGTAAATAACGTAAGTAAATAACGGTTGGACGTAAGTAAATAACGGTAATTGCAACGGAGAATCAAGGGCATCTATAAAGCACTCGCCGAAGATGGAACAACAGATGCAGCCCGCTGTCTTGAGTTTCTCAAGAGACTCATGAACCGTTGGCACAGTAATCGAAAGCACGTGCTGTGGCTAATTGATGACCACGCCAGACCTCATCGCCATGCCTCGGTTATTTCCTTGAGAAAGTAAAGCAATCTCAAATGTTGGCTTTAATCCACCTATTTTCCCGATCCAAATCCATGAGATTACGAGTTTTTCCATGTGCTAAGAAGAACAACTGATGAGCAAGCATGACTCACTATTGATTTACTTCAGCAAGCCATTGATAGGGAAATTATACACAAGAACGCGAATGGTTTTGAAAACGCTGGAGCAAGTGCGTAAAAAATAAAGGACTGCTCTCTGACATATATTAAAGTATGATTCTAGCCATTTCAAAAGTTATTCAGTTTCAAGGTCTGCCTGATTTGTTTGTAACAGTATAATAGAAGTAAAAATAAATCACCCTTCTAATTGTAGGAAAGGATCAATCTTTTAAAAATTAAATGGAAAACTAAACTGTAACCATTTGGTGATTGATCTACTTGCTCGCTTATATAATATTACAACTGATGGGTGAGGACATGATCATCTCGTGAAGCACCAGACGCCCCTTCCTTCATGGTTAATTTTCGATACGGAAGGTAAAGTTAATAAAAAGCCTAAAGAGAAAATAGCTACAATTTTATTCCTTCTATTTTAATAGATCCAATGACTAAAAAGCTGTACCTGATTATTTTAAGATCTACATTATTATCCCTCCCTGTAGAAACTTTGAAAAGCCATGCGGATGATTACCGCCCAATGGCCCTCCTATATTTTACTTGACAAATCTTTTGCAAATTATATATTTATTAAATTTTTATCATGGCATAACCAAATGTATGTTTACATTAACTTAAATGCACAATATATGATACAAAGAAGACGGAATTGAACGAAAAATTCAATAGGGCAATTAGAAAGAAATAAACAGGACCTTTAAAATTAAAATTAACAATGAACTGAGTTCCTAGAAAACTTACTTACACTTGTTTTCTGTAGTTCTTGCTTACAGTCGCCGTTATATTCTGTTTCACTTTAGTTTAGAAAATGATTCCATCTGCTAATAAAGACAGAAAGAAGAATCACGACGCAGATAATCTTAAGTTTTAAATATCCTTATTGAACAAGAATAATTAAAGTCCTCTATAGCGGTCTGTAAACAAAATGTCAAAATGATATTTTAAAAACGATATACAAAATGTACTCGCTTTTGTTTTGGTAATGGGTTTTATATGAATATACTGGATATGAATATAAGAGTCTGATTCAAAGTTAGATCAAATTTGGGAGCTAAAATCTATTCAACCGATACAAAACCGTTCCGCAAAAAATGTAAAGGCCCAGATCTAGATACTGCTGGGATGTCTAGAGACTTTATTTGAAAAAATTAGTTGCTCAAATGTATAAAGCGTGCTAAAAAACAATCAAAAAGCGCGGATAAAAAATGCAATGTTTTATGGGAACTAGATGTAACATCAAATATAAATTATTTGCATAATATCGCGGTTTTTCGAATCAATAACGCATTGCTAAAAGCGAGTTGACTAGGTATTTTCAGCGTTCTTTTTCAGTATTCTTAAAGCGGAGAAGCAGCTTGAGCGTTGATTCTTTCTTGAACCGATCGAATGAATGGGTGGTTTGTTTAGTGCCTAACAAGACAACTTAAGAACTTTTTAAAGGAAGTGGACATGCTTCCGAGAGATTTGTGCAATTAAATTAAAAACACCATACCTGAAACTTTTGCGTTTTTCCAATGTCGCATTTTTTTACTAAAATGTAAAACCTATAAAGAAAGTTTCTTAGTCTGCTACGATAATACACCATGAGTGAAAATAAATTTGTTGATTGATTATATATTACAATCCCTGTCATTTTATAAATAGTTCAAAGTACCGTGTATTGCAATTTATCTTTCAAGGTTTGTTATGACACGTATTTGCTTCTAGACTAAAGAAACATCAATTGAATTGATTGATTTGTTGTAGGTAGCACATACCTAAATTTTAGGTAAATACGTAGTACTAGTAAAAGTATATATTTTTTATATCCGCTCAAAAAAAGTCATTTACCAGCCGATACGTTGCTGATATTCAAAAGATTGATAGCTGGCCAACACAGAAGACTTAAAACCAATTTTTGGCCAATACAGCAGTAAATATTTAGTTTTTTCTCCATCGCCTCGCATATTAACAATTAAACATCGTAGAATCGTTTGACAGTATTAAAAGGTTTGACAATTTGGGAAAATTGAATGGACTGCTTTTGAGCTAAACAGTCGTTATAAATATAGCGTATGAATATAATTTTAAGTGAATACAATTATTAATTGCTTGTAGTCAAATACGCTACGGTTTACTAATTTACTACTAAGGCACCTCTGGTAGGGGTACCTTTTATAAAGATACTGCCTCGCTACAGTATTTCGAAAATGCTAAATCAATGTCATTTAATAACTAGTTTTTTTTTATTAAAGTCAAATTATCCCTTGAATGCTAAACGCGAATCATGGACCACCCGTTGCTTACTTTTTGACGCTTCGAAAGTCTATTAACGCTATTTTCTTAGCTGTTGTAATAAAATTAAATCGGCATCGGACTAACGCGAAAAAAAAACGAGGTAGAACATCTACAGAATATAATTTCTCTAACAAAACGATCTGCTTTTTCCATTTTAGAAATAATTTCCCTCATGTTATAGCTAGTACATTAGTCTTGTCCTTTTCTCCACTAAATCGGAAATCCTTGTTGTGATTCTGAATTTTCCTGAATCTTAGGCCAGCTTATGTAATCATGTAAATCTATTAACTTCGTAAATTATCATATAATTTTTGCACAGTAGTATTGCTACACACTTTAAGTACCCGCGTTCAACATAGCTGCTATCTTGTCTATCGGGTCCGGATTAACTATAAATTGACTGAGACAATGTACATAAAATTTTTTAGTCCGGAGATTTAGATGTACGAAAGCGGCTGCCTTTTTATGGATGCATTAATCGCAACTTTCTAAGGCTCTTTGTTTTACTTGTTCATTGCAATCTAGCATACAAGCTGCGTCTTCTTTACAGACAAGAAGAAGACACTAATGGCAAAACGTAACGTGAACTGCACAAAATTAAGTATATGTATCACTCTTTTTTTGCAAAGCTAATAGCAAGTTACAAAATTTAGCCAACTGCTTTCATTTGTGAATAGGAAAACTTACTGACTCTTTCCATCCTTTGCCATAAATTATGATCAGCGGCTATTAATTTAGGCTATTGACGTATTCCAAATTACTTAACACAATGATTTCTGTCACACATTTCATTTAAGTAAACGGTTGGGAACCAACAAGTGTCTTGTAATTTGCAACATTGGGCGCTCCTATTGAATTAGCAAGTAAGAAAAATGGTTTCTGTATCCATTATTAGGTATCTAGTATCAAAATTCTTAGACGAGCGAGATCTACGAAGATTTTTATACAATGCAAAAAGAATTATTAGATAAGGAGGCCTAAATCTTTGACGAAATGTATTGTTCTTTCTACACTGTTATTTGATGAGATGATAAAAACACATCTAATTATTATCAAGGTTTCCTGACAGCAATAAATAGTGTGCGGTATGCAAATACCTCATGTTACATGATGGTGTAAAGTTTGCCGACGCGAAAGTCACATCATTTCAATACTTAAATTAAAAAAAAAATACTGTAAGTTGCGCATTTTAGTAGGTGTCTTTCGTTAGTTTCGATCTGATTTAACTTTTCATGATATTAGAAAGGAAAAGGATTAGGTTAAGAGCTAGAAAACCGTAGATAATACTACGGCTAAACATAGCCTTACAAAGCTGTTCTTTAACAAGAAACGAAATATCTTTAGGCCCTGCAAGTAAACTCATTAACGCTACACCATTATAGAGTAAGTCTATTCTTCTTACGTAACTCTTATCGCAATCGTAAGCCGACTTGTTCCTTGTTTTTCTTGCGCCAGTTGTATATCTACAGTTGACTATGCTTCCACCTGTATAATTTGCCTTAACGTTATTTACAAAGAAACTGTTTGTTTATAGCAGCTCACAAACCGACTCATTACTAGTACAAACAGTGATGCTAAACATTTTTACCTAACAAAGTTCGAGCTTTCCATATTTCTTCCAAAAAGGTGTTACAGCCGCTCATGACTGCTCAGATGATCAACTACATTTCGCTACACACGCCGTTTAGCAATTTCAGTTAGGTATCAGTCAGGTTATCCGGAGTCTTCTTTATTTGTGACCTAAATTCTCCTAACTGTTATATGGCAGTTTGTTCTGTGAATGCATGTGGTGAACTCCGTTTTACTTCAGTATTCGCCTACGTTTAATGGGTATAACTTTGCATTTCCTGTAGCCCACTGCGAGCATTTCACATGCAACCAAATTTAAATGGCTCTTATGCATGGATTGGCAAGTTTAACTTGGTCAGACACAGAGTGTATCACTATCGATATGGTCAAATGCCAGCTAAAGTTGTAAGAATATTAATTAATGAAAACAACCATCTTTTTTATCTTGAGTAACATCTCTCATACTTTTTATACGATGTGTGTAAGGCAAAGTCATGTACGCGTGCTACAGACATGGCGGAATGCATATAAGCTCATTGCAATAGGCAATTGTTAAAGCTAATGAAATCAAGATAAAAATATCTCGAGGCTAGTCTGTTAATAAACTGCATTTACTTCCGCGCCTTGAATGTAGTATTACATGCGCGATGCTGATGATATAAACATTGCTTTGGTTTTGTCAAATAGATCTATAAGATTAAGCGACCTGAAGAAGGTTTTCAGCAGGTGACCTAATGTAACGACCTTTATTTTTTAGGCCTCTAACCATCTGGCAGCAACCGGCCTTACTGGAGCTTTTAAGAAAACGTCTAAAATACGCACTTAGTTAGAATGTAATGATATGGCTTCTCATAAATTGTACATTTCACATTGACTGCGTCTGTTGGAACATGCGGGATGTGCTCCACGTAAAAAGGTGCATTGATGACGTAAACAGATAGGAAAAAATGTTTCGTTCTTCAGATTCTAAAGAATGACAGTTTTGATATTTTCACACGTGACTTTAAGCTTTGCCTTCAACTTTGTCCACCTTTCCAATGCGATCCACCATAATGTGAAAAGTGCTGAAATTCACTAGAATGCATGCTTGGGCAAACCGATACCTGTCAATGTTGATAGCGTGAATAGATATACACGTCACCATTATTGATGTACCGTCTAGGATTGCCGAAAATGCCGGAAGCGCTTTGAACCAATGAGGGGCTTAGCTCGCTTGTCCATGAGCTTAGGTAATACTCTCTCGCAAAAAGTTGAATATCATCGTTTTATTGGCGCTATTCAACATCCGCTATACAATGGTTAGAATGTGCCCACATTGTTCCATAGGGTCCTATACGATAGACTCTCGGAACGTTGTGGGCCCACACTCAAATGACGAAACCCGACTCCCCTTTTCGAGTAATCTGTCTTCTCATATCATGTCTAACGACACGATCTCCTGTACTGTAATATAGGTTTACTCAAATCAATTGTTTGTTGGCGCCTAGTAATGCATATCGGATACCTTGTTTGATGCATTTAACAAACAAAAACAATGCAACTAAATCCCATCACAGATAGAAGAATATCGTTCTCTGATATGCATTTCTTATTCTGCAAATCATCAGCGAATACCTGATCTTTACAAATATATTCCTGTACACACAAAGAACAATATATATGCACGTAGACACGTGCAAGAACAATAACGCTGACATCCATATCATTTAAAACTTACTTTGTTCTTAATACACACGAGAAAGACCACATGGTTTGAACGGCTTATCTAACATTGATGTGTATATTGGGAATTTAATTTTAAATAAAATGAACTACCAACATTTAGAATTTACTCACTACATTTAAGTCACGTCTTACTTTGTGAAGGACTGTGCTGCTCATTGTATGAAGGAGACAGCTTCAAGACTGTGTGAAGCAATTACATTCGGAAGAGTGTGTTTTTATTTTAAATTTAATACCTGTCACATGTACATTGAAATTACTAGTGATGACATGGAAGTACAATGCGGTAAGTCAATATTAAAGTGCGTCCACCACTTTACAGAACATGCGAAAGAGAATTTCACTCGCATGACTTTCCTAACAACCTGAGACTGATTGGCTTAGTATGTTGTGCAAAAAGGGGCTTATGTCAAAACTATAATTTATAACTTAAATAGTAATAACTTATTTCTTGATCAAATGCTTTTAATTCGTAGTGGCATTCATTTTTGTAGTGTATTTTATTTACGCTTTGTGTTAGATACGTAAGTACCATTTCCAAATTTCGTATGCCTTGCAACCATATGTAATTTAGAAGTTTCCAATAGGCAGCTAATAACTTATCTTTTCGAGTCTTTTGATTTCCAAGTGGTTTTCAGACCTCACTATGTTCCACATGCATGTGATACGTTAACTAACAAATGCAAAACGGACCTGACACACTTTACGGGAGAGGGAAATTACGGTCTGATTACAATACATACCTGTTTCAATCAATGTGATTGTTTATCCACAGTGTCTTGTACACGAGTCTCGAAATACTAAATCATAAAATTTGGTACCCATAATTTTGAGCAGCAAATCGGGCCCATGCTATCATGATCTGTTAAAGTTAATAACCAATGTTACAGTTGCATGTCATGTTGAAAAAAATGTGTATTTAGTATGTGCATGTAAAAATAAGAGATACGGTCTTTTATATATATCCTCTTCAGCGTACTTAGACGTTTACTTGGCGAGAAAAGGTGCTTTAGAGACGTGATCGCTTATTGCTTTGCTATACCGAATTTCATAGGACATGCATTAACTTACTTAGTGATTAAACTTCTCAAATAGCGTAGACAACACGTCTTACGAAAGATATAGAAGACAATGGATCAAATAATCGACGCGGAGTTTTTATAGTGTGCATGAATATCTAAGCTTCTAACGTTTAGCAAGCTGCGATACTTGGCATGAATGAAATTATAATTATCTTGGATCGATAGCAATACTATTTTCAAATAATGAGCGCAATAGAAATACCTTTGACAGTTCCGGAGAACTGCCTTGTTTTTTCTTTGTTGTTGAATTTTCAGCAACTGGTTGTTGAAATATTTGGCTGGTGCCACTGTTCTTGTCTCGGCCAAATAATTCAAAATGCCTTTTCTTCCGCGTATGCAATAATCAAATGTATTATTTACATTCAAAACCGTTTTAGTAGGTTTTTAGTTTTCCATAATTTATAATTAAGAATAAGCCTTTGGATATCTTAATGGTGGATTCCAATAACACTATTGGTAAGTCTTTGTCCTCTGATTTAGTTTTTGTGTGTTAATACATTAAGTCCAGTATGAAAGAATCCGCTGTGCAAATACGTATGGCTGCGATGGAACCCGATCCGCGTAAATGATTGACGTTCCCTCTGTTTGCATACAATTCTCTAAAGAATTAACCCAAAAATAGCCTCTATATATCATTAGCTTGCACCATTCCATATTACCTCAGCATACTGATGAGAGACGCAGGACATCGTGCTTCTCACTAGCGGACGCATATGACAGCGAGCGTGTAACGTATCGCCCGAGACGCTTGGTAAGCGGATTCTATTTGCTACTGAAACTCGGCATGGAAGCAGTATCTATACTCGCAACACAAATCAGCTCTTACATAAGCTACTAAATTTAAGGAATACAAGAGATGCAATCATTAACGCATTTTTACGTTCCTTTTCGTTATGTTTAGTTGTAAGGTTTTTAGATATTTAGCACATAACACGCTTCATGTCAGCAGTAATTTACAGGCCTAGTGCAACAAAGACAAGATCTCACACCTAAGTTCTCGGCTGGTTATATCTCAATAAGGGTAAATGAGAATTATGTTGTTCGGTAATTTCAAGTCCTGAAAGATCGTCCGGACATTTGTATGGTGAGCTTTCTGATCGGCTTCTCCAAGACTCGTAATAGCTGTGTTATGTACTCCATTCCGCTAATGCCTCAACATAGGATCAAGAGAGGTATTAGTATAAAATAGCCCTAACACGGCAACCACTTAGAGAGAAAAGCAGTGTGCTCCACTCCAAAGTGACAGAAAACAGCAAATAGCAATTACCATTGAACTCGTGGTATAATGATCTGTTTGATTCCTCATACATGTGTTGTTTTACGGGTCCTGTTATAATTTTTCTCTAAAAAATGTATTCCTTTAACTTGTGCTTTTTGTTGCACAAACCCTCCATTCAGACCTAGCCTATATTTTAAGCGGCCCAAGTATTATTGGAATATCACGTGACTATTTATGGACTCGAACTCATTTTACCCAACTGACGTACAACCACAATACCGCTGTTCGGTTTTTGAGGGCATAAGGAAACGTTGTCAAAACTTAAAAGGTCTTCCAGTGTATCTACCGGCATACACCGGCATTTTTTGTTCATTCAAATGCAATAAAAATGTATATGACATAACGCGATTTGTTGTCATGGGAACATACTAATGCGAAATGCGCGATATCAAACTTTATGGTGCCTTCCAATTTCCCAGCCAAGCGTGAACAGTAACAGGCTAGAGTGGTGATGCGTCACCAATGAATGATCGTGACGAGAACTATGAATGTAAACTTCACCAATCTGTCATTGGGTATAAATAACAAATCATAGAATCTGCACTGAAATTGAACGAAATGTCTTTAGGAGACGCCGTAATCAATCGAGGGTTAACGCGTTAAGGTGTCCACTTACACTGCCCAGTTCAGCACATGTTGGGCGCGTGCACTTTCACCATGATGTTTGGCTTTAATGCATATTAGACACTGCATTCAACGCATACGCAGAAACAACATAGCATGCCAGAATTCTGTGAAGTGGTGCAACACGAGGAGCGCCACAAGCGACGGCAGATAGCTTGTGGATAAGGTATCTCAAGTAACGTCCCGATTGCCCACACAAGTAGAGCAGGTACGCTACATATTGCATCTACTTTTTGTACATGTGCCACCATTCGTGCGATAATTGGTTGATACCTATGCATATCCTTTTCTCTGACTTTACCACGACAGCGTTTGGCGCCTGTTTTCGTCGTAAGCGAAAACCAGCTACAATTTTGCGAATATCAAGGTATATGTAAAAACTGCACACGCTTCTCATATATATATATATATATGTATATATATGTATATACATATATATATATATATATATATATATATATTACTTAAACTGATATGGAGACAATACGATAATCGAGTCATGTGAAAAGGCAGGGATTCTTAAAGTATGCAGTCAATAAAGAAACCTGCACAACGGGTCGGCATTGAGGTCGATAGGCGCCGAATTCGAAGCAGACGATCATTTGCGGACTACCCTATTACTTGCAGCGTAGCAATGAAAGGGAAAAATAAAACATTCGCGGGAAAGAAGTCGGAGACCACCCAATCGAACACAGCGACAAATTGGTGCTAAATTTGTCGTTAGGTTCTTTGCTATCAAATTAATCGTCTCTTGTTGGTATCCGTCTTGTGAAAGATCCCTCAGGAACGAGTCCCTGTGCTGGATTGGGTAAGTCAACAGGCGAGTCATACCATCAAATCTAAGTGTTCCCAAAAGGTAGTCTAAAAGTGCTTCATAAATTGATGATCTTCTGCGCAGGAAATAAGTAATTGCATTTAAACATGTCATCATCTCATAAGGCTCGTAAAAAATTCAGCTTTGCGGGCTCGTATAAACGCAAGAATGACAATGCATTTGCCTTTCGTTGGCATTTAGAACTCGTTGTCAATTTCAACTGCTCTATCTCTAAGACAGGTATCTCAAAGAAAGCAATTTGTTAGTTTTACTCGAGGCTTCAAAATGCCTGAAAGGTTGCACGAGGTCGTTTAACAAGTCGACGTACAATCTGCTCTAAGCGCCGTCGGGCCTGGGTGACGCTTCGTGGCAACTGATATAACGTAGTTCTTGGTTTATGTTTATGAATTTACTCCAAATATTGTACAGCTTCCAAGAGCCTAATACAGTAAAAGAGTGTCTTAGTGAAGCCACGACCCGCTTTTCAGTACATTGACATTGAATCAATTTAGGTAAAATGTGAATATTCTGTCATACTTATGTAACAGGTCTAATCATTACTTTAGAATATTCATAAATGCCTAAAAATCTAACAACAGCGAACCTGCAAAATGTATGCAAGAGAATGCACTTTCTAGCCCTTCATATTTTATTGTCAGTTAAAACTACTCAGGCTCTTTAAAAATACTATGTCCGAGTATTATACTAGCGTTTTTAATATTCAATGTGTGGCGATATAGTTGTTTCTAATCCACTTATCCTATGTTTAGCACCGTACAATCTACATGGCAACCTTGCCGTCTTTTTAAGTCAACAAAAGATGGTACTTATGTTGTACCTAATGTATCGTCAGCTGATAGTAGAGGATACACTTAGTATCCAAGTTTTTTTTTACCTAAAATACAGGTAGTGTCATTGGCAGTAAGTGTGTATAGCCTGTGTTGGTGCCTATTTTTCCGGATACAAAAAATAGAGTGCTTCCAAAGTCTGTGCGTGCTTCAGCTAATTCATCCAGCGTTTGTCCTAACTATTTCATAGGCTCATTAAGACTACAGTAGAATGGGAAGAAACTGCCACAGTCTGGTGTCTGCACCCACGAGTAACATCACCCTGTACCACGCTTATTACCGTCGCATCCTCTTTCCATAATGGTTGTATCAATTACAGTGTCTTTGATTGCCTTCATCATTTTACGTACTATTTTGTAAACTCCGCCTGTAAGTAAAAGAGTGGATCTTGTCCTGCATGCAATTTCACTAAATAATTTAAGTAACGTCCCCCTACAATGGAAGCTGTAGGATTAACCGTTGTGGCTCTTGGGTTCGTATCTCCGTGCTTTGCCGAAGAAGGAATTTATTTTTTCTTCAGTGCTCTCCTGCCTTTCGATCTGAATACATTTTGATAACGTATCTCATCCTATTGAAATCTATTCGTGTTGGACTCATTTTTATTACTGCAGTGTTAACGCCTATTGCATAACAGCTTCGTTGCTCAGTTCAGAGGCGGAAAGATGCAACCAGAGCTAACATCAGCATCAATACAGCGCATTGAATACCTGCTTTCGTCCTGCAGTTGTCATACTTTCTCATATTTAAGTATATTCGTAATGCAAAATATTGTAACAGCCCAATATAAATACTAGTAAAGCGCCTCAAGTAATAGTTTCATATGTCAGAGAATCGTGACAAGAATACGAATTTCCTCCCTTCACGCTTCCAAGTTCTATGAAAGCAGTTACTGGCACGAAGATGATTGCCACCTGATCGATGATTTTTTCCCTCATGTTGAATTTTGAGTTACTATTCTGTATTTGCCTTTTTAAGTATTTCTCACTATGTGTATTACAGGTGGCTTCGCGGTGGTGGTGACTGCTGCTGTATTTCAAGGCATTTGCTGTTTTATGACCGCCTGGTGGATCTCAGATACCTTCGTTTCCTTTGGAACAACCTTTGGAACGAGGGCTGGAACTGGTTGGTTTTCATTATTCGCATCAGTGTCTTCAAAATCTTAGTTACACATCATACCTTATTGCATATACTACCAACCTCTTTTCTGATAGTAACAACGCAAAGACCGCTTTCATGGTAAACACGTCGAATTGTGGCTAAGTTTCGTCACTGACTGCCGGTGTTCAGTTGTGGCAGAAGCTCACAAATTGATCTCTGCTCGCACAGGTAAAATTCATTGGATATAAAATAGAAACTCCAGGTGAAAGGTTATTAACATAATGATAATAAAATAAATATTTAGAACGATATAATAATCAAGAACGAGAAAATAATTTAGCGTTGCATATATGACCCTTGAGTGTTTTTCCTTGTTACTAAAATTAACCAGTATACACCTGGAACAATGTATATCTTTATTATTTTTTACCTGGAGGCTTCGCATATATGTCTAAATAATGGTTTCGATGCAGATAAATAGATTAAGCATTTGATGTCCTTTTAGATCGAAAAGTCAGGTTTTTAATCTGTTATGTAGAAGACGCTCAATTTTTAACTTATAAGGCATGTATTTCAACAAACAGGGAAGACCTGGCAATTTAATTAGCGTGATTTGGTTGACGGCTACTTTAAGAAGCCAATTTCGCTAGATGACTACGCATTTTTGTCTCAGATGCAGCTCTTCTGCTTCCACCAGAACTACTCATAAAAAATGTAAATCACTTGGAGTGTATAGGTATGCAAGCCTTCCTTGTGACACACATTTTGATAAAGCCGACTGGGCACTTTTCAAGTTAAGAAATTATCGAACTACACCAAAATTTTTCGACATAATTTGGACTACTTTCGGGCGCACCGATATAACTACCTAATAAGCCAAATACGAACAATGTTCAGTTTGGTGCGACTTCGTTAAAAATAGATCACATGTCAATATAGGGGTATCAACATTAGAAAAACTCAAACATAACACAAAAAAATCGTAGGACATGTGACTTATTGACAATACTATTGCACAAGATATGATCGCCAGTCGTATAAGTGGAAAAAACACATTCATAGTATGACATACCGTAAATAGGCTCGTGTGTGTTTGATTAGGAGTTTGCTTGGAGTACCTAAAGTTTGCAAGCATGCACAGAGCCATCGAAGGAGCTTAGATTGGTCAAGTTACCATTTCGATCAAATCGTGGGCTTGGGTATGATTCCATCAAAAATAACCATGTTTCATATAAAATGCATTTTGTTCCCGCTTAATTAAATTCATAAGTAGTACTTTGATATACATAGTATGGTAAGTAGACAAAGCAACGCAAGTACCTTTATCTAACTGAAAGCCTTTTAGGAGAGCCCTCTAGGAGTAGCTTTTAATGGCGGTCGATATTGTGTCGGATGATAACTGCAACCTTTTTTAAAACCAAATTCAAGAAGATTCCTTAACATTTGAATTACTGTCGTATTGCTGAGGAAATGGGCTGTAAGTATCGTTGTTATTCTCATATTGCTCTTACGTTCTTCTTTTGTTGTACACGAGGCAATGATGATCTTCAGCAAGTCACTCATTTTTACTTCGCCGATTCTATCACCCTTGATAACAGTAAATTTATTTCTGATTATTTATCTACTTGCTGCGCAACATTTGTGAGTATAAAACACTCAGTGTAAAGTAGGTTGGTGCAAAGCCGCATATATATGTCACCTGCTCCAGTGGTAGATAACAACACATGTGCGTTGTAATTCAAATACAAGTAGTCAAATCGTTCCACTGGTTTTTGCTTCTAGGAAATAGGCTAACCGCTGCCACCGTTGGCATTGGTGTGTTGGCTTTGGCAGTCGGTTGCTGGCATTTAGCAAAACAGCGTTGGATGAAAGACTTGACCGAAGGGAAGGTTGCGGGGCAACGCTCATCTGAACCTGTGGCGAGCTCGACGAAGACTACTACAATGGACAAATCTGGCAGGCACAGCGACTCAAATAACAACAACGACACTTCTAGTAATGGCAAAAGCTGCAGCAACAAACATTTGTCAGACCTGCGTAGAGAAGAAAAAGTGAGTTTAACTATGGTCGTCGTCATGGTTGCTCGGTAGTAACGCATTTGTCTACTAAACTTACGAATATCTGGAGTATTCTGAATTCAAAATCATATTTTAAAAAATTTTGCCTTGTATCAACGGCAATTCCTATGTATGCACGTCTACAACGTGTAGTTTGCTTACGTATGGGCTCAGTTTACTAAGACCACCTTGCTAGTCTTCAATATCAGCTGACAGACGCAGCATTATCATCTTCGTTTGGGTCGGCGATTATCGTGTCAGCCTTATTGACAAACACAATGCATATGTCAATTAGGCTTAGATAAGACTCGCGGGAAATCAGTCCGAACTCGGCAAAAGTAACTGGCGCCGCTGTTAAAAATAGGACTTTAAACCTTTTAATGCGCTATTCTCTATGTCACATCTACTTTTTTTAAACTATAACGAAGGTTAGAGAATAGCGACTGCTTTATATTCTTTTTTTTTTTTTAATTTATTAGAAAACACCACAAACAATAAAAGCAAAAAAAAAGCCCGAAGCTTGTTTTATGAGTTTGTCGCACAGTTTTTGATGTTGACAATTATTGTGTCTTATTTTTTTGATAACTCCTGGCTGCATCATTTAAACAATATGATATGTGGTAATTTTCTCATTTCTGGGCTGTCCTTTCTACTGTATGAACTGCATTTTTAGAATGATGATAGCCAAATGCAAAACCGTCCGCAAAAGCATTGCAGAAATCGTCAGGGTCGTGGCCTAAAATCAAGTCGCCAGTCTCGAAAATCTACCAATTCCAACCCGGGAATCAAAAAAAACAATAGCGTGCCGAACTCACCTCACAAACCAACCCCTTCTATCAACGGAAAGGTACCTGCACGTAAGGCCCATCTTTTTTATGCGGGATACCGATATACTGATATACTGCACAGTCAGGACCCGACTCACCAATTCTTGACCCTCGATATTACTAATATTAGTATTGTGTGCGATTTAAATTGTTTATTACAGGGTCATTCCTTGGTCTGTGCAAAGGTCATGAAAGCAGGCAAGTGTTGCCTTGGACAACCTGACTGCCTCAATACAATAGTTAATAAAGGGCGAAAAGGCCGTAAAGACGGCAAAGATAACATTTGTCACCGGGATAAAGTCGAAAACTCCTCTTCGGTCTTAATTAGGTGTTCTGATGAGTCGGAAGATGAAAAATTAGTAACCGATGTCGACTCCTATTCCGCGAATGATCTTCAAAACGAGCATAGCTACTTAATCGTGTCTGGGTGTGTAATCTATTCAACTTGTCGCTGAAGTTCTCAGCTTATTATGCTGGAAAGCAACTATAGACTAACAAATTCCAAAGCGTTTGTTTTATCTCATCTTTATTGTTTACCATCGTTATTGTTATTACCTATCTTCGTTGTAAACGTCTGTAGTCACTTTTTAACGTAAACAAAACGCAGAAAAGTAGAGAGGTTGACGAAAATCGCAACGAGGTACATGCCGATTGGGCAAGTTGTATATCCGGCTATTTAATTCCGATAGTATGGAAGTTTGTAACGAAGAAGGCCTAGAAAACAAGTACACCGAATGGTTACTGGAACGTTTATAATGGTTAAAAAACTACTTATCGAGGTTAGTTTATTAACAATGACTAGCGTATCCATTCATTGAAGTGCAATTACAATATTAAAGTCCGTTGTCATCTGCAGTTATCACCCGTGTCAACTGCGTATATGAACGTATGTTCAACTATTCTAAAAAAAAAAAATTGATACACTGACCGAGGCCACCAAAAAAAGGTACACGACTAAGAGTAAATGTCTAAAATCAGAACATGCCAAGGCAAAATGGCTATAATGTCATGTTTACTTCCGAAATATGGTAGGCTAAATCACTTACTAATCAGAAACTTATACCTAAAAATACTTCTGAGAGCAACTGAGCGACGATTAACTGCTAGACTCCGAAGCAATTAGTGATGCTCTCACGTTAAAGCAAAAGACTTATCTTAGACTAACACGTGACATGCGGTGTTATCACTGTGTAGTTAGTCCATTATATACTCTTCACTGGTTTAGCAATGCTTTATTCTTTCTAGCAGCTTTGGTAGGAGGTTAACGCATACGCAATGGCCGTTTTTGTCTTGCATCAGGGTTTTTTAAATTTCGTTCTTTAATGGTCGTTGGTTTCCACTGGAATGCGTTAGAAAGCGACAAACCTATTTCTCTTGTGTAAGTCACAAAATTTTACTATCATTTCGGACTTCAAAGATGGGTATGCAAGGCGATGAACAACTGTGTTTTCATCTTATATTCGTTATATATATTTGTTCTGTGTTCAGTGAAAACTTTGGAGAGGTAGGATACGTACGCTAATTTAAAATTTATCTAATTCTATAAACGAATCCTCCAAAATGATGTACTAATAATGGGTTGTAAAATTAACTGGATAATGCATTTTCATTTCGAGGGTCATAAAAATGTCATTTGCTTCAGAATGTATTGGCTTTAAGATCATTTTTAATCGCACTCAAGGCTTGTAAATTTCAGAGGGTTTGAATTTTGTACGATACGACTAACCATCTGATGATGAGAAAGAATTTTTTCGCAAATTTGTTAACAGGAATGATGTTTGTGAAAATGAAGCGGTCGAGTTAGTAACTGAAAATGTTGTTAATGCGTCCGAAAATGCGAGCTGTTGTATCTCAAAAAACAACGGGAGCAAAGAAGATCTCGATAATAATTGTTGTACGAACAACAAAGAGACTGGCAGCGGTGAGAACGATGGTATTGTTATGGTTGTCGATAACGACAACGACGCACAGGTAGAGGAAGAAGAGGATGACGACGACGATGATGAGGGTGCCGGCGACGATGACATCGATTTTCCATCACTTTACGGTATTACCTTCCAGAATAGGGTCGAAGAGGAAGAAGAAGATGGAGACGATGATGCCGACGACGACGACGCGATCGATGACGACGAAATGACAAACAACGATCATGGTAATGTCGATGGGTCAAGCGTTCACCTTATTGGGACTAGATCATCAGCCACTGTAATTACGAATCCCATGCAGATGTTATCCTTCAAGGAAAGCGACCCCTCCGTTATTTTTTCCGGTGCCAGAGCATCCTTAGCGACTCCGGGAATTCCAGACAGCTTCGCGTATCCGATGTATCTTCGGCCCGACATACTTGATCTACTCAATGAGCGAGCCAAACACAGCCCGTAGGTACCTTGCGACAGCCCGGCGGCGTTTTTTTGCCTGACCAACGCACCAGGAAAGTTGTCGCCACTATGAAATTTGACTTGCCCGTTGTAAAAGTCAAAAAAGTTGTCACTAATTTAAAAGCTTAAAGTTCTATCCTTTGGATGTGCGAATTTCTTTCTGTCTCCTTATTTAGACTATGAAGTTTAATATTTTATGTAAAAAATGTGAAGCTGCCTCTAAGCTTTCTTGTGTTTTGGGGTAATATTGCTTTTACGTATGCTTCATTAAGAGCTAGTCTAAAGATCTGTCGCGCGGTTACAAGTAAAGCGAAATTCTGGAGTTGAAATCAGTTTCGCTTGGGCTGCTAGAAGAAAAATACAGAAAAACGATATATATCCTTAGTCTTAAGAATCCGTTCAGATTCGCGATTGTGTTTACTGGCTATTAAGGATGTCGCGTTTGATATTCTTTAGAAATATTGATTGTCGTATGTATGTTGAGACTAACTAACAGGCGAATGCAGTCGCGGCCGAGTGTACATATAATTACTGTATAACATTTTCTTCTGTTGCTTTCAAACATGCCCTCATCTGACCTTCACAACCTACGCAGTCCATCGCAGGATCCTTGGTGTGTGCGCAGTCCCGTGTTTCAGAGTAGGCTACGTACCTTCGTGGGTGAATCTTTACTCGGTAAAGAATCAAAATGGCGACGCCTACATTAAAATTTATATTTATAATTGGCAGTTTCTGCGAAGGCACAACTTATAAAAATAGGAGTTTGCTATATAAGGAGCGGCTGGAGCTTTTTTTATATTTTCTATAAATTCCTCCGAACGCGGTTTTTTATGCAATATAGATTATAAAGTATTATTGATATAAGTTCGCAACTTAAATTAAAAATGAGTATGAATTTATTGTTAAATTACGTTTAAGCAGTATGGGAATATCGTAATAACACTCTCTACCTATAGTATTAGAAGTAGTCCCTATTGTAGCGCAAACCTTGACCCTGAGGCTGAGATCTTTCTAGAAAAAAACAAATTTTTCAGTTAATTATCGATGAAAAACATGTCAATAGTTCACTCGGCTTTTTTATTTACCATATCACTAGAAACTTTTTTAGAGCATTGTTTCTAATCGATTGACAGTTTTCACGTTCCGATTGTACTTATTTTATAGTCCGACGCATTTACGCACACAAGCAATTTGGCTTTCCTTGTCTATGTTATGCGGCAGTTGAAATTCCTTACCCGAATCTAATTTCGATTTCTTGGCTGTTTTCTTTATACTGAATGGATCTTATAATTAGACGCTTCCGTATGTGAGCTGGGCGCGTGCATATTCGTCAACGTTATGACAAACGGTTTAACGGAGCCCCCACCATCATTTCTGTACGAAGAGGGACATCATCTCAGCGCTAATCACGCCAACAGTGCTCTCAGCTATAATAGCATCACCAGTGCGGGTGCGAGTATTAGTTGCAACAATCGGCCAAAGTCTGCGCATCCAGCTCTCTTTACTGACAATGCTAGAAGCACAGGAGCTACACTCACCTATAAAGGCAGTAACAACAGTAACAGCAACAGCAGTACTTCTCCAGGGTGGTACGTTCAATTCATAGTGGGTAAAACCTAATAATAATTTCTGTTGTTAGATCTAACCTATTAAGTTACATAAAACATACTCGTCACAGTATCCTTTTGTCTTCAATAAATGAGGCAACATTTGCGAATCAGATATTTATTGCGCCGACACTGGTTAAAATTGATGTATTGTACATATGGGCACCAACGCCGCGGATAATAAGACTTCCAGTGCTGTATTGACTAAAGTCTAATAAACTTATATATGCAAAAATGATTTTCTAATAATCGGAGACGAAACGTTTTGTTGTTACAATTTGCGTTATGATTTGCACCCATTAGCTGCATACGTACTCGCCTCGTTCTACTGCCCGTACTTAAACAAACTATATTTACAACAATCTACTTTTGATGTTTTGATTAACGTCGGCCACTTTGCGGCTCATGATGTACAATAATAAATTTACCATGAAACTTTCATATTTCTCAAATGAGGCTGAATATTATTATGGACTTATTTACGCGAGCTTTATTTCAGCTAGGCTATTTTAGTTAAATTCAAATGAAGTGTTTTACCTTGAGATGACCTCAAAATGTGTGTCTCATAAACAACATAATTATTTTTATGTTTGTTTTTGTGGATCTGCACAAAACTCATCTTGGGTCTCTAAGACTAGACTTGCCGTGTTTAGAGTCTTCATTTTGAAGAGATCTTCTTTAAAACATTTGAGGCAACATTATAGTACGTTTGTTTGCTATAAAAAATTGGGGGGTAGGGTAATGGCCGACCATCACTTCCATCTGAAGTTGGCAATCAACAGTCAATTGTAAACACTCGATTTAAAACGTAGACCGTTCAGTTCAGCCGAATTGGCTAGACTAGATGAAAAGCACCTATGAGTGCCATCTCTAAGGCATTTTCTTGCAAACAGGTGAAGACCACACAAACGGCTGTTATAGCAAGCAGCAGGAAGTCACACCGCGCGGAACTGCAATTCTTAACCGACGAAAGCTAAATTAAACTTGGTTGATAATAACTTGTACTTTTGGAACATACTTCTAGAATACAACTTAATCAACTCGAGTTTCTGACGTCTTGTATCTCACATCGACGACGTGATTACTACTGGAGCAAAGATCAACAACTGCACTTGACTTAGTTTTACCAAGCGTCAGTGCACACCTTCTGAACAGCAACTAGACAACCTGGCCACTTAACGTAAGTTACGCTGGACGGCACGAATTTACTTCTGCTGTCCCATGTGTCAAGTAAACTTTTCCTTTTGTCACAAGTGTTTTTTTCACCGTGCACGATCTCAAACTGAAAACGGCACCTTGGGCTGAACCAAAAGAGCGATTCATCAACACATTATTGGAGAATTAAAAGCCTGGTACTAAAATAGGACTCGTTCTGTAGCCGTTAAAATATGCATGAGCAGATCCTAAAAATACGAGCTCTGCTCAAAACTAAACTTGAGAAATCACTACATAGTGCTCAAACTGATGTATCTGCTGACGCATCGAGATAATTATGTAACCAGGTAATTCATTGAAGACTTAAACAGCTGGGATTCTCATACAGGCCAGCCACTGCGATAATTTTTACATTTGTAGCATTCACTTCACATGGGGCTCTGCCGGCTTCAATTAGTGGTTAACAAGCCGCTGCATGATCTGCAACCAGGAGGGCGTCAATTGTGGAAAAGGAGAAGAGCTTCAAAGTTTGCTTCATGTTGGAATTATTGGTCTCACGCGCGTCTGAGGCGAGCAAATTGTTCCCAAGGCGATATGGCAGAAAAATCACGACATTGTTATTTAGATCGAAATTCCGATTATCGGGATGGGCCTAGATAACACCTATTTCACCGCCGCTGATTTGAAAAGGCTCATTGATATGATTGGGCGACGGACGTTCTTGGCCTGAAGGCATAGCTCATCGACCTTAAGACTCGGACGCCACCAAAAATATTTGCGCGTAAAATTGTCCAAGTTTGCCTTGAACCCGTGTACCCTAATCAGGACCGAGATTTCAGATGTATTGGGTTGATATCTCAAACAACAAAGAAGACGGGTTAACGTACGGACTATTCTGTTCGTTTAGTTCAAGGAAACATGAGGATGTCATACAGATGAAAAGATGACGAGGTGCGCAGACATTATCAACGCATGAGGACAAAACACACTCATGACAGCATCAGCCAACCGAGAATCTACAACAGCATCCTCCAGCTTTTGAAGTTCATTACAAAGATTCTTCGCCTACCCATCATGTAAGTCTAGCGCCATGCTGATGCTTTCAACGGGAACCGGAGGGCTCGCAAAAAACCGGCTGACCCACAACCTTCTAAAGAAGCTCGCTTAGATAGTAGCGTGTGTCCCCTCTACAGTACCTGCGATTCTTTTATGTTTTTTTAATACTCACTTAGCAGCTAAATGTCATGTTTTTATCCTCTAAATGCACTCACAAGTAGTCAATATTTAAATAGTCAAATCATAGCTCGGATCGGAGTCGCGGAGGTGATCTGTAGTGATCGCTAAACTATTTTTTGTTGGGATCGTGATCCAGGGACAGGCGTCTCTGGTTGGTATGGCAGTTAGAATTCTCGTCAAAAGACCTCTCAAAAAATTTGTTATTTTAAAATTGACCTATAAGTCAAAATGGTTGATGTAATGCTCCCATAGTGATTATTTCAAGATTGTATTTACGAATGCAGGTACGTCAGAAAAATGATACACGAGAAGTATCTTTACCTGTATCATTCTAACATGCGATAACAAAGCGATGTATTTAGCCTATTTTAGCCATTATATTTTAATATTAAAGCAGTGTTGTTTGGAATTTTTGTAATGGTGTTTTTCAACAAATACATATTCTATTGGCTCTCGCAGATGAGATTTTGCTAAACTTAGTTTGATCACTTGCTTAAGTATAATCAATGCTGAATCAATGCTATAGAAGTGTTCAAATTAGTTTTGAGTTGAATGGTTGGGCAAAATGATCTAGATCACAAATGTCCTGATAACAATAAGAGAACCGTTTCCTTGGCTTAGACTTTTAAAGTGCCCAGTAGTTAAAAAAATATGTAAAAAATACCATGTATGGTACAAATGATACAAAGATAACCTCACACATAAGGTTCATAAATTACACTTAACCTAACACTATTTTTTTTCTAAACGTATGGTACGACTTCAGTATCATTCCCCGTGATGGTGTAGTTGGAAACGTATTTGTATACTAAACCTGAATGATACATAGTGATCTAGGGCCTTGAATACTTCGTTTCGTGCTCGGAGCCAGCCGTCTGATAGAATACCTAACAGCGAAAAAAAAACTGTAGTTTTAGAACCATGCGCTTGAACCTGAATATGAATTTAGCCTCAATAATAGGTTCGAATTTCGTTAAGCGTGTATCCTATCACGAACTAGCAGAATCCGAATAGTCTTTCAAAAAAAAACTCAAAATCGTCAAACCTATAAATCTGAAAACGTATGCAATTCAAATAGAGCATATGTGCGTTTCATGAAAAACACGAGCTGATATTATGCAGCAGTGAAAATTACGCATGTAGAAATCCGTTATAATATGGAGCCCAGCAGAGGATTTACTTTGTCTACTAGCAGAATCAATCATGTTCCTATACCAGACTTTATCCTTGGCTTCATGATTCTATTTATTTATAAGAAGCCTCTCTGGCTAACATCCACGCGCTCGTAAGAATAAGCCATTGCTCCTAAGTACTTCCGTGCTTCTGCAATAATGATCTCCATCTGCATAACGATGGGGAGAATTTCAGCACAAATAACGTCAGGTCGCTATCCTGAATCGTCTGCATATGTAGTCAATGAACGATTTTATTGAATAAAGCCTTTGGTTCAGCGCATATGACGTAATTTCTTTACCATACGGGGAATATTGGATCAACACCTTTTATAGGCTGACAAAGAAGAATCTACTGCAATCCAATAAGTTTTAAGTGGGTAATTTGCTCTAATAATGCATGATCCTGCGATGCATTTACTACGATTTTCCTAAGCTTTTGGTTGATAATGACTTTATGCTAATAAAAAGAGACGAATACGGTTTTTCGACATGAGTCAAACAGTAGAATGATAACGATTGATAGAACAGTCCATTTTGATGAAAATTATTGGCGTTTTCAGTGTACACGACGCTTATACCTTTGGAGTTTCCAAATATTTACTTTAAACAATAAGCGCAATGTGCCCAAATATACATAATACCATTTGTATGCGGATAATTAAAAAAATATACGATTATTCTTTTTGGACGGTTTTTTTTATTCTTATAGTCACAGCTGTTAGGGACTTCGACGCAATAATGGTCGCAAACGTAAATTTCGATATCCATATTAGATCTGCAGGGCTCATATTAAACACCATATGTCCATTTTACCATAAGGAAAAAGAATTGTGCGCTAAACTTTGCAACAGTATAGTTTTCCCGAAATATTTATTTTGCTGTGAAGTTTGGCATACCTATCTAACGAGACGCACAAAAAGAGCTAAGGCCGCTCAAGCAAAATTTACTGCTGGAATCTCCTTAAAATGTGATATTAGCTGGGAAGTATTGAGATGAATATTGAAATTCGAAGTACAGATAGCTTGTGATACCCAACGAACACTAGGCAATGATGTCGGTCATTATTTTCATATAAATGAAAATAAATTGCAAGGCAGGCTAAATAAAATCGGGTCTTCCTTTTTACGCGTTGCTAGATAACCCTAATTTTATTTACTAAACCCTGCGGCAGCAACGTCTGCACACGATCATCTGTTTTGGAATCAACTGCTTCCGATGCAATCAACTAGCTTCAAGTAAGGGATAGTGTTAGCTATAGCTATAAAAGGAAGTTGTTTGGTCGAAACCGGTCGTATACTTGAGAAATTTTACCGCAGTTCTAATGCGAACTCTGTGAAATGCCGACTGCGTGCCCGTGTATGTATAAAAGAAGCCTGCTTCGATTAGCTATGAACAACTGTGTGGTTGCAACTGGTTTTATGTTACAGGAATGGGCATGGAGGCTGTCCTAGTAGCGCGCTGTGGCTAAAGCTAAACCGATCAACTGTCATTATCGCTGTTGAGGTTGCATGGGCACGATCAAATCATTCCACGATGCAACAGAGCTGCCCGAAGGGGCAACTACAATTTAAATAATAAACACTATTGCACCTCTGGCTTCCCTGAAAATTTTACTAACAGTGGCAAAGATCGAATTTTAGATTCTGTTCACTTTCAGTGGAGATTGCTTTGAAAGAGTTTTATGTCCCTGTGGTAAATATATCGAATACTCTGAAAAACAGGTCAAACAAAATACGATGGAAGCCACTGAATTGATGTTATTCCGTGATGATCTTAACTCAAATTAAATTTGCTGTTTATTATCAACTAATATAGTTAGTTATAACTAGGTACAGATTGGGTTTCTTAGATTACAGTCTGCCTCACTACACATGCTTTGTAAAATACATTTTAAATGTTATTGTCTACGATCATTTCATCTTATGTAGGGATATACAAGCAAATATGATGCAAGTGGCTGTCTAAGGTAACCAGCTCTTCTAACCAGCTCTTCTAAGGAATGAAAAGGTGATTGACCACCTCATTTACGCATTGCTTAGCAAAAAAAACGGACTCAGTTCTGTTTTTTCTGTTGTCTTTGGGTCGTTTCGGTTGGCTTCAAAAGGAAATAAATTGAAAAATAAATATGTATTTCTTTTGTTAAAACTACATATCTTCCAGGAGTGCATTCACGAACAGGCCTACATCGCGACCTGGGGCATTCAGCGACTCAGTCCCGACCGGTGGCTCCCACACTCCCCAAATGGTTTTCACCCCTCAACAAAAGTTAAGATCATCGACACGCGTTGAACGTCCTCAGTCAGGTCCAGCTCGGTCCATCACAAAACAGGTACATGGTACGCACTGCGCGATTTCTAAGTGTTTTATTAGATAGTTTTGTGCCCTAGCTTGCTTTATAAGTGGAAATTATTGATCATTAATAGGGTCTAAGAGCAATATCTTTAGAAATTGTATGGTTTACATTCTGACGCAGAAGTCGTTCTCGTTGACTGTGCTATTATTACAGGTGTCCCCTATCGATGAACTAACCGAGCTGTTTTCGCGTAGCAGTGTTCGGACAGCTCCTGGTGGCATGACCATGGCGCCAAACCCAGGTAACCCGCAGGCTGGTACACTGGGTGCCCTCAACCAGAATGTATTGTACGCTGCGAGTGGAATGAACAACGTAGCCAGTCTCACCCATGGCAGTCGCGCATCGACGCCTTCATTTGGCCATTCTCCTTATCCACTTGGTACGGCAAGCGCAAACGGCGCAGCCAACGGCATCAAGACGACACACCACCAACATCAGCCCCCGCAGCAGCAGCAGCAGCAACAGCAACAAAACCAGTACCCATTGTGAGTGCAAGTGTGCGTATGTGTGTGTGTATGTGTGCATGTGCTTGCCAGCTTTAAAATGTATGACCTTTTGGTTCTTCGAAGGTTTACAATATGCGTCCTTGATATTCGAATACGCCAAAAGTAGAAAACTGTTCCTTTCTATCGAAAGGACATGACTATTAATCGTATGCTTACGTGAACTTGTTTTCATACAGTCTGAACTACTTTAGGAAGACATCTGCTTGCGAATATTATCTTAAGCACATACTTATACTACACACATTTAGTTGGAAATGTTGAAGTATTTAAATTAACTCCAACGTTCTATTATATAAATTTACGGGCTTCTTGTGTTACCGACGCCGCCATAACCGGCTGTCGCCAGTTTTAGTTGCTTTATTCTATAATTGTTCTTATATAGCGGTATTAAACTTATGGACTTACGCTGAAATGTTTGCACTTATATGTAAAATCTTAAGTGTTTCATTCGGTGAGTCAACTTAAGATAAGAGAATCCGTTGCCACTAAAAAAATATTTTTCATCTTTTAGTAATTATAAAGTGCTAATAAGTTCGTGCTATTTGTGAGAATGCTTTTTATTGTAAAAATTGCTGAACACGTCGACGCTTTATGATCTATATAACACCGAAAAAGATATCGGTAATGATGGAGTTATTTCCTAATACATACACATTTCTGGAAAATTTAAGTGTTAAGAAATGCGCGATTTGTTTAGAGCTTGCAGCAAGCTTCGAATACATTAGGAAGGGTTGAGTACATTAGCGATGGACAATAGAAGGCCTGCATAGCTCAGGGATGATATGAAGGCCTCCATAGATTGAACTGAAACCTTTTCCTATATTTGTTCTGTTCTTTATATAGATACAGATAAATTTACATAGATATACACATATATGTGGTTGTATGGCGTCCCCGACAAATATACATGCGTTTGAGGCGAGTTTTTTTCCACAAAATTCTATCATAGAGATGGGCATAGCTTTGAACGTTGTTAGCATCCTTGTTCATCGTCTCTTCAATACAGCAGTTCTTTGTTTAGTTTATTCGGCCCGAACTGGCAGCTGATGACGAAAATCAATTCGTTGTCTAAACGAATTTTCATTTCTCGCTTGGTCGGCTTTTCTGCAAACCAACCTTACTTCACTCCCGTTTATTTCTAGGACATACCTGAACTGATAGAAAGAACAAGAAAGACAGATGTGGAAAGCATTCAGGAAGGAGAACATATGGCAAACCAGAAAATATCATTGAGATTTCTACTATCTGTCCTGCTTAATTTTTCAATCACTTTAGTCGATATTTTTGCTAGCTTAAATGGCTGTGCACTAGTGCATGTACGAACTTGTTTGTTTTGTTTTTTTTATTATTGTCGTTGTCCTTTAACATTGTTAAGTATGTGGTATGTATTTTAGCTTTGTGTACGGTGTAATTATGTGGATGACTTCCAGTCTACGGAACAGTCCTGCCGAAGCGAATTCAATACTATCGTCATCCGCTGGAAACAGGCTAGGAGCTCATCTCGACGTTCTAGCTTTCCCCACTCCGAGTCCGAATGGCTCGAATCAGTACAGCAGTAATGCACAGCAGTCGAGCTTTTCGGGCTCCCCTCAGCAGCTCGGTGGCTTCAGCTGGCAGCTTGGTGGACCCTACTCACACCAACAGCAACTCCAGCAACAATCGCAGCAGCAGCACAATAAACCGTATTCGTTTAGGACGAACCTTTCCCCGTACGCCAGGTACGCAGTCCACTAAGTACCAACACATAAAAAGCCTCAAGGGCGAAAAAACGTTCTATGTGGTAGCCAAAAGATGTCTGTAGGTTCAAAGATAGCTCTAGGCCAGCGATATAATAATTAGCCATATATGGCTAGAAAATTATGAGCGATTAGAAATGCGATAATAATGGATTGTAGATAAGACAGGACGACGGTTAACATTTTGGATCTCGTTTCTCGTTGTCTAGCACACGCACTGCGGCCGCACGATGTCATACAATTATATGATGTTCATTTTCATAATGAATGAATAAGATTTACACAACTACTTGAGTGATAACAATAAATAAAATGAAGTGAAAGAGAATAGACAAGCAAGACGAGAAGCTGTAGAACATGTAGGAAAACCTAAAAAGTCATTGTAGAAATGTACATTACGGTTGCTTCCTATAATGTTAATACTTAAGTACATACCTACCAGTCCTTACATCGGCTATAAAAAGTAAGTGTTCGAGGAGTCATTAGTTCTAATACTAGCAATTATCATCGCGTTCGTAGATACTGTCGGATTGAACGATAGTCCTCGAGTTGTTATTTTAGAGTAGTATAAAATTATTCATTTTTGGCTTTGTCTGTAGAGACGGGATCTACAAAACGTATCAGGCTGGCGATACTGCCTGCAACACGACAATTTATGATCCCGTTACTCTCTGTATCGTCAAATTTCAGTCTAAGGTGCGGGAAAGTAATTGCCACACTATCAGCTCAATCAACTTAATCAGGAAAAACTTCATCCTGTAATTATAATAGTTATTAAGCGCATCATCTCGCTAACGACCTAGTACGCATGATTAACGCGTG
>NW_019215067.1:0-29514 GCF_002532875.2 Varroa jacobsoni | reverse complement strand
GCATAATCTCAGTATAATGTCTTATCGAAGTGTTTATACGTTTGGTATTTATCCGTCATCTGTTGCGTTGCCACGTAGTGTTATATCGGCTTGTTTGTTCCCACGATGCTATTTTAGACAATGACACGCCGGCCGTATGGCCGGTCGCCCAGAGACGGCAACACCGGCCATCACCGCCAATCACCTCGACGTTATCTTTGCATCTTTTAAAATCAGCGTCGTCAAGAGTAGCAGCTACTGGCTACTGTGCGCGGTTCCGTTTCGTTACGTTCGACGCTATCGTATTCTCACTGCTGTACCATTTGCAACTGCTGCTGCTGCTTCTCGGTAACGAAAGGAAAAAAAAAGTAGTGAAAGACGACCGGCTGGAACGAAACGGGAGTGAAATGTGTGCGAGACCTCTTTGCTTCGATTTCACTCTTCTCTCGTTTGTCCTGTAACGGGCGTCAATGGAACAGCACCCGATAATTCTGAGCGCCGCTACAGTCAGTAGCGTAATCGTAATGATGACGATGATTGTATTAATGAGGGCACTGATGTTCGATGACGATTATGATGTTCGTAATGTCGAATTTTTTAATGCTAGACAGTCATCGGCAATAGAGGCATAAGAAAAAGGAGAGCAGCATTGGCTTTGGATGCACTTAATTTTCGGAAGGGCATCTGATACGCTATTTAATGAGTAACAGTTTCAGGCGCAGGGGGTACGGACGGACTGATCCGCGACGGAAGATCATCTTCGGGAACGATGATTTGACACCGTTATCGCTAGCAACGCATTGGCACAAACATGTCAACAGCAGAAGATTACAATGACATCGTTTATGAGTTGCTTGTTTGTGGGAATATCATTTTATATGAAAAATGTATGTGTGTGTGTGTGGGTGTGTCTGTGTGTGTGTGTGTGTGTGTGTGTGTGTATGGATGCACGTGTTCTCTTGCCCGCACGCCGCAGTCTGTACACTATTATACATTTGTATCAAGATATCTGTGAATAAATACCTCGATATAATCAATTGGGCCCCAGCTATGACTTGAATTTATAAAAACCTATTAACTGACTCCACAATCTGATCCGTTTGTACTTTCTACCGGCCGGTACTTGCAAGTATCTACGAAAAACAATAATAATAGTGACAACAACCAGATCTTCATATGAACGCTTGTCGCCCACTGGCTGTGGCGCTTCACGACAACGCCATTCGTTCTATATGCCCAGTTAATGCATGAATGACATTCAGTATGAAATTTCATAACCAACAATGCATATTTAATGCACGTAACCAAACTGTCCATATATTCACCTACTAGGTCCTCTACATGCCTAAAGCAAGCTCTGTGCATCGATCAATACCTATGTATTCTTATTGTATCAAACAGCTGCATCACATATGTATATGTAAAAAAGAAATTTAAACCTGAATCAAAGTTCATACATTGGCCTGCGAATGCGTCCGACATGATTCAATACGGAAAGATCAAGTGGTGCCGGCTTGTGTTTTTACGTCGTTTGCCCGTATATACGTCGCTGCTTTGGGACAAGGCGAACTTATCGTTAAAGGCTAGGTCATCCAAAAATTTGTGTGTCCTTTTGGGACCTGACAAACCCATATTTTAACGTATGTACATATGCTCAAGGTCTCGTGTTCGATCACTTTTTAAAGGGCGGCGAGGCACATCGTGCGCGGGCATCAGCTGCATACAAGCGCAAGTCAACCAGAAGTCGGTTTATCGCGGAAAATAACGAAAAATTACCTATTCTGGTTCTATGTTTCGCCTTACGAAACCCACTAAAAATGAACATGTGCATTTGGGCGTTGGCATCACCATCGGATTCTACTTGACAATTTTTATTTGGGATATATGAATAATCAAGATTTACGTTTTGTATAATATTTTAAACTATACCCTTCTAGTACTAGATGACGTTTTTTAGTTGACCCGTATCCCTTCCCAAATTATTTCCTATGTTGGATTTTTTCTTACCCTCTCTTATAAGTATGCATGATGGAAATGAAAGCTACGAGCAATTCAGACTTTGCAACCGTACGCTCATTTTGTTCCGTGCTCGGAGCCAGTGTATTTAAAAAAAAGTGCCTAGGTGAAGATTGAAGTATCCGAGTGTAATTGCCGTGTTCTCCTAGCAAATAATGTATACGAATCTCGTCTCACCCCTTCACAGCGCATCTAGTTCGACATCTTATTTGTTCGTGCATCTACTTGTTTATAACTGTTTTAGTGGTACCAGAATTTCCATTGCCTATTGAAAGTAAGCGCTAGATAAAGGCAGAAGCTGACACAGTCGGGACACGGGCTGCTTATACAACAATATTTCCAGCGTTTCACTAGGCCAGATCACATAATGTATTGCACTTTGGATGCACCGTTTCAATTAAGAGTCCAAATGATCTTGTCTGTCCTGCAGATCGTTGCGAATAATTATATGGTACTATTATGACTGCGAAAGGGTTCGCCAGGGCGTCAGTTATACAAAGAAGCGCGGGAAATTTCGAACCACATGAAAACCATAGATCTGTAATACGTACATTGGCAAAATGGGTCAATAGAAGCCTAGTTATTTTCTATCCCTGTTACCTTGCATATGAAAGCAATCAAACAGGACTGACACGCAGGCTTTGACAGCGAACACAATATGGGTAAGGTCTGGCAAGGCAACAGACACCTGCAAGGTACAATTGATCCCTATACTCAATCAATTCGATAGAGTTGATCATCTGTTAAGTTGAACAACGCCTTACAGAAGCAGGTATCCCTTTAGCCGTGTATCTTGCTTGAAGTCAAATGAATATGATAAGTTTTAATTATTTAATATTCTGTAGAAATCCTAACATAACTCAGATCCCAATGAAAGACTCGTTAACGTATACATACAAATATTGTACGCGAATCACTTCGCCTTAAAGGCAAATATCAAGTTTGTGTTAGCATAGGACTTCGTTAGCCTGACGTAAAAAAAGATGCGTAAAATGTCTAAGCCCAGTTTCTCTCACGTGCTAGTCTGGAACATACATTAAGGCAGTATCTTGAAAATTGTTTTGCTTGTTAGGCCGGTTCCCAGGCCAAAAATTCAGGCTCGCATGAAGAATGACATAGAGCGGATTATTATCTTCTATGCCGCATTACATGCTACATAAAATATCCTGTAGTATATCATTCATTATTTTCGACTTGAGCTCTTATTAATAGTGAGAGTACTGACCATTTGCTCTTAGACTAGATGCAAGACCTTTTGAAATAGAAAATCAGGTCAGTGGTTGTAGCTACAACTAGTTTATCTTACCATACTCTTCAATATTGGATAAAGAGTTTGCCTACATCTGTGAAAAACCGGTTTTAGGTCCAGATCGGTTCAGTTTTGAGCAATCACTATTACGTACCTGCCGACGAAGGCTGAACCCGCCATGCAGGAACGATGGCTAAATGTCCTCTCAGACCACATACAATGACAAGGACAATATGGGGCAAAGACGTGATGGGACCTGCTGGCGAGGCCGGGTCAACGATTATTCGATATTCTAAAGCTAGACAGCGAGAACTTAACAATCAAGGGCAGATTTGGTCGAAAATGATAGTTTTCAAAAGCTTGTGCTCGCGACCGTAAACCGACAGGTTTGGGTGTGCCCTGTGAAACCAAAACGGAGTGCTGATAAAAGCTGGTTCGTACTGAACTTCTTGAAGTTCGTTTTAACAGAAAAAAGTTCGCTTGTGAAGAACTAAGCGGCGATTTAAACTCTCCAAGATTTAATGGAAGGCATGCTTTTGAACAGCATATGTTTAGCAGTTGTAGGGTTACACTCAAATCGTTTTGCATCAAGAAGGAAACAAGCACAAGGCTTCAGGCTGAGGCTCAGCCCCATTCTAGTCTTCGAAAAAAAAAAAGGTTAGTCAATGGCAGCCAATGTCAGCGTATGAGACCTTGTTACACAGGGTCGGCAAAGCAGGACCAGGCACTTTAACAACAGAGCGTCGCACTGAAACCTTGAAAAGCCAGACTGCATCATCTGACAAGAGGAAGGCAGAGTGCTCCGCTCAGACAGGCTGTGTAGTGGCTACGCAAAGACGCAGGCAACAGGATGCTATGGTGAACAATGAACGGCCCCCATTGACCAGCCAACGGTCATTTCATTGTGGGGCATCGATTCATCGTAGCCCTCAAGATCCCGCAAGTGAACGGACTGCAAAACGGGATAAACATCAGGTGATGCCTCCTGGCGTTTCAGCTGAACCCGAACGACTTTGCACCACCAGCAAAGTAAGTACACTAGTGTGCGTCTGCAAGATGCTAAAGGCTACGAAGCAGATCGCTGCCTACTCGTCGCTTCCATATGTTCCTAACCTCCAATTAGAATTGTGATCCTGTTAGAATCAGCCACCTTGAAATGTCGCCGTTCACCAATACGAGATCAATGTTGGGTCCGCAACAGTGCCCTAAATTGTGGCTGTTTTCGGTGTCAACTTATAAAGCAAAGCAGGCAGGTGGCCATGTCTAAAACAAGCGGTTTCTGGCGATTCAAAGAGAATGTGCATCTTAGAAGATCAACACGACTGATCGTAATGATAAGCCTTATTTTGCTGCCTGACGGAGTTGATTCCCAGTAACCAACAATAATTAGCCCATATAGCAGTAAAGTAATGCAAGTTCGATACGAAATTAGGTCAGCTTTTGAGAGCCTCTTTTCCAGCTGCCTGTTCTGTATCGTGCCTAGGCAAAAAAGAAAATATTTTGAACCAAATTTTATAAATTTTCAACGCTGGCCGTGGTATAACACTTGATGGTACCATATGAATAGCGTTGTAATTCGACAGACAACCGAAAGGCCTCAACACCCCATGACGGTAGTCTTCGACACCCATCGAAATGTGTATGTGACAAGCGAAACAATACGCAATGCCTATTTCGCCGGGGGGCCTGCAATTGTTTCACATGGTTTACTTCTATCCCTTGGCTTTATCCTTAGCCCCCTTTTCATTGCCGGCTCGCACATGCCCTGCCGCATTCGTCGCATCAGCCTCTAAATGAAATGTCTAGAAGCTTTCATGGTGCGAGATAGCTTCGAAGGCATCATTCCCATAGCCAGCATTCCCACACTCCAGGTAACGACAAATGTTAGAGTACGAATGAAGTAATAGCAGTCGGAAGCAGCGATGTCAGTAGCAACTAAAAAAGCTTAATCTTCACCCATCGACCGAGAAGTTCGCGATCTAGGTGGATCTGGAGTGTGCATAACTCAATTCCAATACATGTTAACTTTGCCATAAGGCTTTGCTCTTACTTTTATCTATTCCTTATGCGTATGACAGTTTCAAGTATTTTTAACCCCTGATCAATCATTCCAAACAAGCGGTTTATTTCACCTCGTGCTGAGTGGTAATTTAAGTAAAACTAAATGTTTATGCTGCAGCTATCACAGAAGCTAATTTTGAATAATAACTTTGCGTGGTCGTTATGCAAAACTCTTGTGATCTATATAGTTTATGCTTCACTTCTTTAGCAAAACCTTATTAAATACGAAACCCATTTATGTTTTTACTTTGAAGTGTCAGAAGTAATATAGGAAATCGAATGTCTCACAAAATATTAACCTGGAGGCCAGTACAACTTACCGCTGGGAGAAAGCTCATAGGGTGGGTGGTCTACAAAGTAGAGACCGCAGTTTTTGCTATAAAAGAATGCATCTTTTTGGTATTTTCTAGACTTGTATGACAGCTCTCTATAATCTTTATACATTACAAACAAAAAAAAACTTCGAAATACGCTTACATAGAAGAAACACCACCGCTGGTCTACCTTTTGGCCAAATTTTTAGAAAAATTTTCTTAACTTCAGATTCGCAAAATCGTGCAAGTGCTCTACAAGGTTAGGCTTTGTTTTAATGTTGAGCGCTAGGTACAGGATTGATAAGCCACATCGTTAGCTATACCATAGGTGTAGTATTAGCGCAGACGATTTAGCAATTGCATAGTTATATCAAAGTCTGCTGTCCGTTTTTTGGACCCTCTTCTTTATTTGGATGACATGGGCAATATTAATCCGATTTGAAGAAATACAATCCAACTAAGCTCGTTTTCAATTCTAAAGTGAACGTCGTCAACGTTTTTCCATATTTGTTTTAGCATACATTATTATTAACGTGAGCGCATTTTTGCAAACCATTGAAACCGCACTAGCACGGCTAATAAAATGATTTTTTTTAGCTTTCATGAACGCGAACGTCAATTCGGCCATCTGTTGCCTTTAACTTAAGTACGTTGTGCCTAGCCACAGTGGCCTGCCTTCTTAGTTCCTTCCTGCATTTCTATGCCGGAGATCGACGAAATCCTTCGACACCAACAGCATCTACAACAACGGACGGTTTGTCGGCGTTTTTAGACTTCAAGCTGACATGAGTCTAGTGTGAAATATATGTCCTATAAAGGTGGATGGCCGAGCTAAGGAACTATCGACTAGAAGACGCTGCTCCACCCTACAGAATACTACGACGGTGGGATGTCGATTTAAAAATGGCGCCAAATTTAAATGCCCGCTCGAGGCCAGTGAGCTGGTGACGGCGGCTGTTAGGGTCGCTGTGACCGCGGACTGGATGCCTACCTGATGAAGGTCGTTCTCTGTACACCATCATCATCGGTGTAAGGCTGTTTTTCTCCTTCTTACTCTCTGCAACTGGCGAATGGATCGGTAAAAACGAGGAGCGCCTATGAAAGAAACCTAACCAAGTCGAGTCGTTGTTGTCACTCTGGAATTCTTCCGTTTCTTTGGGTGTTCTTCCCGCTCCGTCTCGACGATGGGGGCGACCAACAGCTGCCGATGCTGCTGCTGCCGTTATTGCTGGTACTGCCCCGGAGCATTGTGTGCTTTTCTGAGTCTAAGAGTGTGGCTAGGGTAGGTCTCGTCTGCAATCATTCTCTACTATTGTGCGCCGCTTTCTCTTGTGCTCTCCCTGCTTTTCTCCCCTTTTTTTCAATCGTTCTATCTTTTGCGATTCGCTCTATCTTCAGCTACTTCGCGTGCTTGTTCTTCTTCAAGATCTTCACCGGTTTAAGACTCCATTCGCTGCTGCTTGCGAAACTCCGTTTTCTTCTATTGATCTCCTTCCGAACATACTTGCGCAGACACACACACACACACACACACACACACACACACACACACACACACACTTGATCCCCTAACACTCGGACGAACAGACAGACTTATAACATGATAGAAGCATGGACACGACATCAACTCACTTCGTCGTTATCGATGTGATATGCCGTCGAAGCTTCTCGTCGTTCCATCGCACCACGACACAATCGATTCCCGCCCGCCGTCCACGGTTCGTCCACCGATATTATACAGGTATTATAAGTGTGCTGTTGTGTGCTGTCTGGGATCGCCATGCATATTCGTGTCTCCTCAGCCCAGCCCAGCTCAGCTCAGCTCCAAGCAACAGGCTCAGTCGATGGCTTCTGTATACGGCCATGAACAGCAAAAAGTATCTGCAGCAATAGAAAACACTACTATTTAGACTCAACTGAAAGCGGAGGCAGAGGCAGCTTCAAGGAAGGGGGTGGAAGATGGCCGCAAATGCAGACAACAGCACCGATTCTGCCGTTGCAGCGAATCCTTCGTAGTAAATTTCGTAGAGAAAGCCCCGTCCATCATCGTCGCCCCCTTTGGATCCTTTTGCTTCTATAAGCATGCACGACTGTGGTGAAGACTGAAACAGCGGCCAAGATCGCTTGAGTCTTCTATAGCTACTTCGTATATTGCCTGCCAGCTATGGGAGGACAGAACGCTGAGGAGGGACCGGCAGCAGCAGGAGGAAAAAGAAGTCGGCTAAGAAGAATAGAAATTATTTACGTGTGCTGCTTCACATGCTCACAAACACATGAAATGCACTAATACTAGTAGAAGTACGGAGAGTTGTGATGATACAAGAAGTGGTACGTAAGCAGAAGGGTTCGTAGAAGCAATCACGTGACGAGGGATCGAGCGAACAGCACCAAAAAAGCACCGAAATTGGGTTAAAATCACTAGCAATAGACGAACACCGCGCAGACATATCAGATCTCAAGGCGGTCTTAATCTCAACCCGACCGAGAGTATACGTCGTGGTTTTCGAGGGCCATTGCCACTCGTGCATAATCTACCTCACATATGATCTAGCTAGTGGTCTTGAGATTACGACAACGTCCTGGCCGTCGTGGTGCCAAAGAACGCTATGGGCAAATGTAAAAGACAACAGTAACAGGTAGTTAGAACTTGAAGAGTGATGAAGGTATATGCTTAGAAAGCGGCTCGGGGTCAATCGAGAGGTGCAAGAACCATTTAGGAGCTAGAGGACGAGTCACATTTGCTGCGTTCTGCTAAATTAAGCTGGTCTCCGTAAGGGTTAAGGGGTCAAAAATCCGCAGAAGAAGGTGAAGGAACTTGGAGCTAGGGTGCACCGGTTAGGTTTCTCTGCGATTCAGCAGACTTTCAAGGATAAGAATAATGCTACCGTAGAAGATCAGACTCGAATTGCGGTCTAAGTCTTGGCCGTGTACCCTACTTTGTCTAATAACATCTATGTACATTTCGTCAAAACGCACCAGATTCACTATTTATTTATAATACTCCGAAACTATTTTTCTATTACTGCTATTGAATCATTAATTTCTGTATTTTCCTCTGTTTTCGCTGCTGATCGTATTCCATTGGCTAAAAATAGGCACTGTCGTGCTGTGGTTAACGCCTGCGTATCAAAATACGTTTACGCAGAAAATAGCCTGGTGCATTCTGATAATAACCGCGAGCCTTATATAGAGGTTTCTATTTTTGGTATCGTTTACTGCAAAAAGCATTAAGAAATTAAAGTTAGCAAACTGTGACCACAATCGGCTTGGGTGCCACTGTTGAGTCATCGATGGAAGTTACGTTACGGCGAAAAAATCGGATAGCAAATGATTTCAGGCGACCGTCTGTTTAGCGTTTATGTCCAGAAACGGTTTAGACGGGCGTGAGATCGATCGTCACTACGATAGTTTCCGGCGGCATGATGTCGCGCCGTTGGCAGATGTTGCCCGAGGTCGTTAACTCGCTTCCAACGCATCGCCAGCAAATTGCTATTGACACGTTGTTAGCCGCAGTCTATAAGACTCTTTACGGCGTTAGCTTTGCGCATATACCTTATCAGTAGAATGTGATTGCTCAAAATATTATACTAGCCTCAATTATGGCTCTCTTGATTCCCCTGTCGTTTTTCTAGGCAGTCTAGTTAGCTACGTAAGCACGTAAGGACTGAGCTATTGACTTTTTATTTCGTTCAACCCACTGATGAAGCTGCGCTTTTCCCGACTGAATTTCCGGTCTTGATCTAGTCGTTCCGTCCGCAGAACTCGCTCAATAAGCTCGTTTGGAATAAGAGAACAGTCGTTCACATGTTAGACCAAGTACATCTTATGGTTAGAACTGTTACACGTATTATCAAGTGTTAAAAAACCGCTCTTCCGGTGAAAAATCACTCTAATAATTGTTTTGTTCTGTCCTTAGGAATCTTAGTTAATCTAGTTGATCTATTTATTAGTCATAGAAATTTCTACCTCTATGATGTCGAAAAATGACGTTCTGTTTGCTAGTATTGTGGTGCCTCCAGCTATCCACTTGGCCTACCAGTCTTCTTGCTCCTACGCCACAGCAAACCACTACTATAATATTATGATCCCTACAAAGCTCGCCGTTCTTGATGATTCTGGCGTCCAAGCCGGCAACTACTGGTGATGACGTGCAACAGGCGAAACACACTATTTAGTTATGGTGTTTAGGCCAGCCAAGCGACGCATGTGCGAACGTCAGTTTATCTTTGTCCTGGTCACGTTGTTACAAAAGATTGGGCATCTACTCCGTGAGTAAGCGTTTCTCAATTAGGACAGGCAGGCAGGCCTCAAACGCCTGCAGAACAAGGAGAGTGTATGATATAGATCAAGTATTACCTATTGACTAACTGACTAGTAAATGTCTCTGAGTGTAGTATGTCATCGAGTACTTACCCTGACCCTTGTTGCTACATGCTGGCTCGTGCTTGTTGTCAAGCTGGTCGTCTCCCCTTGTCATGCCTGTGGCTATCATTAGCCGGGGAGAGAAAACTATTGTAAAATTAAAAAAGAAAAATGCTTTTTAAATTAGTGATTTGTTCAGCGACAAATCCAGGCATATGGCAGGTCGTAATGCGGTACGCATTGCCCAAAAGTAAATTCGGGACCATAACTTATATCGAATGCCAGCATCGATAAAGACTTGGCCTTTATAAATACCGGTGTCTAGCTGCTGTAGCACCATTTTAGGTTCTTATGCTTACGATAGCTTCTAGTTGTACAGGTGACGCGACAACTGAGCACGAAAATGAATGCCGATTAATAAATCCACGTGTGCGTGTAACCCCCTAATATCACTGAAATTATCTTTCAAGGGTAAATCACACACATTATACGCAACCCGGTTGGCATGTGAGGTATCGATAAAGTATGGCACTGTTTGAGGTATTTTTTCATTGAATTCTACTAAGTATATGCATTAACCGTAATACCTTAATAGGAACGAACAACGTATTGAACAATAGCAGCTCAATGGTCGTTTCCTATTGTTTGTATCTGTGTATGTTTCCGACTGTCTTTTTAGACATCGAAAGGCTGCCGACCCAGACTATATTCTTCTATAAAAGATATACGGAAAAGGGTGAATGCCCTTTTGAAAGGGGTATTCCAGTTACCGCCATGATAATAGACTTTTATTCACACCCTATTAGGGTGTCTGTGACTTGGCCATTACGTAATGCAACTGATATCATGCATTCTCTCCAATTACAGTCGACTACTATACCAAACGTCAAGATCTTTTTTTTTTCGAGATTCGATTCAAATGCAACCAGACTTCGCGTTCATATAGAGATCGCAAAAGAGACCAAGCCGTCAGGTCGCACAACGATAAGACTGTTGCATCCTTCCTTCCCTATATGAAATATAGTCGGCATGTGAGAAGACAGTGTATACAGAGAAGAGTTGATGCTACCGTAGCTGTTGTACTACAATTCCATTGG
This sequence comes from Varroa jacobsoni, assembly GCF_002532875.2. Classification (NCBI taxonomy): domain Eukaryota; kingdom Metazoa; phylum Arthropoda; class Arachnida; order Mesostigmata; family Varroidae; genus Varroa; species Varroa jacobsoni. Next base: position 18,436 of record NW_019215067.1, on the reverse strand, counting down.
TCCATAGCTAGCACCCGAAACGTGGAAGATTCTGAACATATGTAATAATAATAATAATAACAGTTATAATAGGTAACCTGTTAAGCCTTCTCCAATGAAGAAGACATACTTCTCATATCTTTTATGGTCGTGGCTAGTGGTCTGCACATCGATCACGTCCTCCTCACGACCGTCCCAAACTCCAGCCCCCAAAAAGAATCTGATTGAAAGTTTACTTTTGTCCTATCAAACGCTTACAAGCAAAATCGAGTCGCCGCTAATGTGAAACGAGATTGAAGCTTACCGATCGCTCCTTGCCTATGCTACGTAAGTTGCAACCCTCAAGAGCTTCGGTCGATGCTGCCGGCTTCATGAGCAGCGGACCCCAGCAGCTGCAACGGCATAGCTACGAAACACCTGCTGTTGTTCTTGAATCATGAGAAAACGATCTTGGCTTGTACGATTCATCCTGCATCTAAAGAATGCCCTGGTCGCCTGATACGGCTACATTCCAGAGGACTATGATGGACCTTATCGGAAGTCAGATAGCAGAGAGCAACATCAGCGGCTAGCACATCGGTGACGCATACATTCATCTCGACTCGCTCCCGATCAAGATCAGATTACTAGAGGAGGTATTGGAAACTACTTACATGACTATATGATGGGCAGTGCCGCTGTGGCTTGAGAACTAATAGGAGAATGGTCTTCTGTTTGTATGAACGCGTGAAAAGACGGATCCAGAAGAGGTCAGGACCTAATTATTTTCTTAAATTCGTTAATTCTTTTGCTTATTGATTACAAAGACCGTACCTTTGCCAACATTTCTCCCTCCCGCTTCTCCTAGAACTTGATATTTATGCTTACCTTACAAATGTTTCGATGTACCTGAAACTAGTCGAAATACCCACGGTCAAAGTTAGAAAGCCCGAAAGCTAGCCATCCTCTTTAAGCAACAATGTGATCTCGTTCGGCTTACAGTAGCCGTATCTGGTGCCATCACTAAGACCAATGACGACTCTCATCCCAGCCGTAACCTCGCCAGCAGCACGATCGCACTGCTACATAATTGTCAGCATCTTTGTGTAGTAGCTTTGGATGATAGTTGTAGTCGCGGCTCTGATTGCGTCTGCTCACGAATCGTTCTCGTTACCACCGTCAACTCTGGTTCTACGTTGCGGAGCGCATCTCGTTTAGGTCGGCATCAGCGTTTCGGTCGACTCGACTCGCGCAACAGCGTTTAAAGGAATCGTTGATGAATGAAACAGCACTGGCGGTCTCAATGGTTGTTGATGCTACTGTTTGGCTGATCCAGTTCGATGCTACTCAGCGTTCTCTACGATCTTGTCACCCGCGACGGATTCGCTGGATTACTGCGTCCATTAAACGACTTGACGCTCCGATGACAATTCGTGCTGTTAGGTAACCATGAGAGCATGACGTGTCGATGTTCTACACCTCGGCGGCCTGTGTATTCTTTCGCTTTTTTTTTTTTTTTTTTTTTTATAGGGTAGCCGGTATCGGCGTCGGCTGGCATGCCCCTACTACTGCAACGACAGCACGTTTGTGTGACCTGTCATGCCCGTGCCCGTGCCCGCCCTTCCTGTTTATCCTTTTTAGCTTTCTTTTTTCGTTGTTGTTCCGTCATTTTTGGCTTTTCCCTTTGTTTGTATGTGTGGGTCTGCCTGTTTCGTGAATCCATGTTGTAGAACACTACAACCCACCGCTAGCTCTAAAAGACAATCTGACGTAATTCTATTCTTTCGCGAGGGTGGCGTGTGCTGAGGAGGCCCTCCACGGGACGCGGGGGTCACTGACCTCCTGAAAGATTTTCCACATGGCCTCGTAGTGCGTGAAAACTCTGCAGTAAATGCCTGTTTCTGGCTAGAATCGCGTAAAATGTGCCGTTTCAGTAACGCGGTGCTAGTTGGTGGATGTCGTGGCCGCCGTCGCGTCAATATTTGTCGTTTCTACGACACTTCTCCTCCCTTTGAACACACTCGTTCAGTACCTACTTTTCTCTGTCTCTCTTTCTCGCGCGCACCTTCGCTTGTCCTGAATTTTCGACGCTTGTGACGGGATCGTCGCCAGGGTGACGGCATTTAGATAGAGCGGACTGTGGCTTTGCTGATGCACTGCCGACGTGACTGACGTTTTGCTTGTGCGGATTATGTCGGCGCGGACGCGGCCAAGGCCCCCATATGTTTTCGCGGAGATCCACACAAGATCAGTCCACGACGATCCGGCCATAAGGGGGCAGCGGCGGCAGTGAGGTGAACTGGCTTACACGTTTAATACTATATATTTGGCTTGCACGCGGTAACAACGCTCTAACAAGTGGCAGATTTATAAGCGGAGAGCCAATGTGAGATTGTATACTGTATAACTTGACCTGATCTATGGCTTTCTGAACATATGTGCGTATTTTTTATTTTGATTGCGACTTTCGTAAAATTGGTTTCAGAATCCGCGAAAGGTAGGCTTCAAGCAAACTCGACCCGTCTTGCCAGACTCCTCCGTAGCCTAGATATACCTTAAAAGAAATTCAATGTGCTACAATGGACAATGCTGATATCGCTGCGACCGCTGTCGCTATATGTCTCCTGAATAGTTTTCACCTTTGGCCTGACCGGATTCTGTTTGATACAACTACGACTGGTTTGAATGTTAGCCATAATCAAAAACAAGTCTGGTCTACTCTATTCGAGTATATAACGTCGTTACGCTGTTATTGTGCTACGAGGCCGTCTACGCCAGTAGGTTTGCGGGAGTTAATATAATACCTAAGTCAAACAGCTGGGATGCTACTAAATTAAGCTAAGTTAAATTAAATAGCAATATTAATCAGCCATTTGGGCTCGTTACTTGTGAACGCACTTGAATGTGACTTGACAGCTCTCGTTTCTATGATTCTATGAAATAATTTTTCGTACACAGCATTTTCAAGGGAAGAAAGAAGGAGAGAAAATTACCTCTTGGTCTGTTACTATTTGATGGCGACGACACGATTCATCGGCGAGCCAGTCTGACTATACATTTGTGTATTTCGATCTCAACTGGAGAAACTTTTTCAGTTGATCAAATACATAGATAGATGTATACTTTCTTTGGCACTAAATTAGTCAGCCAGTCTGTCCTCTTAACCATTGACATAACAGGCAAATGCTCGTTTCCGGCCATAACTGTATACTCCTCTTCATGCCTCAAACACACCAAAACTGCCGAGGGCACAAATGAGGAAAGACTAACGATTCAGAGCCTAACCTGATTTGCACCCGAAAATACAGTCCTATTTAACTTAGCGTCAGAGTTTCTCCTAAGATGAGTGGCTGTGAAAGCTCGACCACAACGTATATGATTCAATCTCTTACTGAATATGCTAAATCCAATCGCTACCGTGGACATAGGAGATACACTGGTCGATCTATTAGATCGCATTGATTGCTCGTCTGCGTCAAGGTAATTTTATTTGATGTGTCATATAGTTTCGTAGGGTTAATCTCGACGTTCCATTGTGCGTCAGTTCCAAAGACGACAGTCGCTTTTAAGCGATTTCTTAATTTCTATCTGTTATTTTTTCTTGGCCGGTTAGCTTATTCACTGCTGCCACTGTCGCCATTGCCAAACATGATCGAAAATCTGTCGCTTTACCCACGTCTAAACCGGTATCGGCGATCCTTGCCGTGCATGGAATCCACATAGATATCAACCTTTGCCATATAGCGTGTTAATGGTGTATTGTAACATCGATATAATATGGTACGCTGAAATGATGTTCGCATTGGTATTGGCGGCCATGACAACAAAAAAAAATATGTTTAATGGCGTTTACGATAAACTTGTCAGCAGACGGCGTGGCCAACAGCTGACTCTAGATGCTCTTGTTTCTTAGCTTTTTTTCGTCGTTTTTCCTCGTTTTTACTTCGCTAACGTTTTTCGCAGTAGGACAGATGACCGGTGTTTGTCGTTATATATTGGCTTCTCGTGCCACTTGTCAACTGTCGGTGAACGGCTCTTTGCAGCTAGCCAATGCGTACTCAAATGTGTTTCGTTTCGTTATTAGCTGCGTTGCGTGGAACTGGCGCGACCGTTAGAGATATCATAGACTTGGGGTGGTGACATCTTTCGATGCATGTGTATGTCTCGCAACTGAAGTACCACAAAATGAGGTATTGGAATTTGAGCCGACCGGGTTGGAGAAATCGGCAGAAACTCTCAGTCTTTCCTTCCATGCGTCGCGTGCTGTCTTACACCCTTTTGTGGATAAGGTTAAATACGATAGATTCCGACAACCAAAAATGACAAAGTTGCCCGACCCGCACAGCCTAATGCGCGCTATGCGTCGTAAAGCAACAACAGAGCATAGGATAACATGATGCAGATATTTTTTTTTGGGGGGTGATTAGCAAAACTGTAAACTATTCTCGTGAAAAATAAAATAGGATTTCGAAAAAAGCTTTTGAGACAAGTGAATATTTCTTATATATCTCGAAATATTATGGAGAAACCTACCTGCATGCGGATTAAATTGTTAAGCGAACGACAGTTGTGGACAAAATTTACAACACTATGCAGCTTCATAGTTGTTGAAGGGCATGTGGGCTCCGACCGACTCTGAAGTGTTAAAGTCGCATTGTCTGCTCCGGTTAAGGGGTGCTGTCTCGGCGAAACGACATTTGGCTTATCAAAGCGGTTGACAAATAATACTAGCCGGCATTATGACTGTTACCACTGCTATTTTTCGTCCCCAGTCGAATGGTCATAGGTTACGAATATATTTTACCTGCATATCTTTCAGTGTCCCAAGCTATTGGGACTTTATACGAAATCCCTTCAAGAACATGTATTTTTTTCTATGCCACGTTCCGCGTCTAAAAGCCATTTCAGATTGCATCACAAAGAACGATTGTACTATTTAAACCCATCCGTTTTACACCTCTGGCCGATAACTGACCACCATAACGGTTTGCTACCGAAATGATTACGTGTAGGTGTAATATTAACTGTTAGGAAAAATTGAGTTTTTTAAAAAAGCTTCTTGCCAGCTATTACGAAGTCGGTTAGTAGCTCAATATTTTTTTATATTATTGAATAGGATTTTTCTATTGTTTCTCAAAGCAAATTGTATCAATAACATTTTACATATAGACAAGCACATATTGTATTTTGCCAAGTCCAATATTCAAACGTGTAGCTTATCTACAAGCCTATACGATATTGCTGATAAAGTTCACTGGAATTGCAGGGCCTAATCGATAGCTTCAGGATTCCTGCTGTAAAATAATAAGCGCTTACTTGACCGAATGAATTATTTTTATTCCTTCATAAACCGTAATTTAGCTTACTCTTCATAGGGTCTTTCTTATTCGCTCTTAAAAGCATTGTTAAAGCCCCAATTTCAGTGACAGCGTATCTTTAAGGCGGCCGCTTCGATTACTCGTTAATTTTCGTCTAGCTTTTAAAACTTTTTTATACTTTCTTTGTTCAATAGAGAGCCTTAGAGTTAACTTCATTTGATTTTACATCAGTCAGATCAGCAAACATTTAACTGGATATCATGTAATGAACTGTTTTGACTTGTTCTAGTCAGAAATGCAATAGTAGCGGTAAAGTAGGTATAAGTCGGTGTATTTTCGTTTTGAAAAACGGACGAATTGCCTTTTAGAGTTGTGGCTTCGTGATCGGGACGCTCAGGCAACCGTGCAACGTTGTTGGGAACGCTCGTTGCTGATCATAAAATACACATACGATCTCGGTATGTTTTTTCGTTAACTGATGGAGACTTTTCACGATAAGTGTCAATGTCGACATTGTCAAAGCTCTGTCGAACCGGACCTTTAGAAATTAGGCGTGTGCTCATAGTTCGGTTCTTCGTCTTCGCACTTTGCACAGTATTTCCATATTCAGTTCTCTTTTTCTGTAGTAAATAAATGAACATGATATGATTCTCTATCTGGGCTTTTAAAGAAGAATGAAAAACGGTTAAGTATTTTATTGCCGACCAAACACGTAGATCATCTTTGTTCTTGATATTCAAAGGAGTTCACTTGAATTCTAGATGTTTCAGTGATTTAAATGTTTGCTGCATATATATATGTATGCCTTTTTGAACATTTTAGGCCCTGTATTGAAACTATAAAAAGCGAATACGAACACATTTTGCATCTTCAAGTGTTAGGCCATATGACAGCTTCGTCAATTGTAAACAGGACTTCCTAATGTTTTCAAGAGGAACGTGACCAAAAAGACCACGACGAGGTTTAAACTGTCAGCGAAAGATTTTTGGTGAAAAAACTCCTTTACTGACAGTCGTGGGTATACCTAAATATTAAGATTTCATAACAAATAACCTTTCCTTTATTTGGGTTAACAAGACATTACAAACAAAAATACGTTGAACAATAAACATAGAGTGCGTAGTTCGGAAACGTAAAAAGATGAAAACTAAAATGGTTTTGATTAGAGCACCCTATTCGATGCAAAAAGATGCTTGGATTTTTATGTCCGGTACTCGAGCCGCTAGACATTGGTTTAGGCGGTTAGGTCCTTGTAGTACAAAGCGAAGTGTGTCTAGGCCAAGATTCGAGCCCGAGGACATTTTTCAGAAATTTGTCCAAAAAAGGTTTTACACAATCGTTAGTGGTACAAACGTACACTGTGCTTGTAATGTTTGTTTGATTAGTTCGGATATTAGTCTAGATTTGCGCAATATCATATCAGTCTGTTTGTAACAATAAAACTGTTTCCTTAGCAAAACTGCAACTATACAAGTACGTGTTGTACAACTGTAATCTACATTTTCATTTTGTGTCATTATTTTTTGATCTGTAATAGAATGTCGGTGTTATTGTAACGGTGGATTCAGCCAGATATGGCTGACGACTTTGATGATGAAAGTGGTCAACCGCCCCGTTAAAGGCTTCCCCGTCATTGGGTTCGCGCTAGTCGAACGGTGTTTATCCAACCGCGGAGAAAGTGGTCGTGACTGGCAGTCCAAGCCATTAGTTTTACCAAGTTCTAAAAGCCTGTTTGTTACTATTTGTCGCGATGTGTACCTTGCAGTGCTTCGATCTACGGATTGTCCAACGTACATGTGAGGAGAAAATCATGTTTTGTAAGCCAGGACAGTAAAACGAAAGTGGCATTTATATTAAGGCTTCTTCGATCAGCTGTTTGCTTCTGAGGCCAAGAGGTATCGAAAAGAAAAATTCTGTACTTGTTTTTAAAGAAAAATGTTAAATCTTTGAAGTATTTGGAACGTCGTATAGTACATGGTAGTGATATATACGTCCTTAATGTATATGCAAGCAAAATATATAGTATATGCCTCGTGTAAAATGCTTAGATCTAAAATTTTAAATGTATATTAAAAACCACGTGATTATTCTAATTCATCAGATTAATGATTCAAAAAAGATAGAACTTTTCTAGACATAGAAAATAATGTGACACTCTTGCTCAAATTTATCGAACATTTCAATAAGAGATGTTCGATAACAATGGCCCAGTAATGTCAAATAGGGTTGTTTTTCTTAAGAAAAAAACCCCGTTAATTTTAAAAGTGCAAAGCTTGAATAACTTGTAGTTGAGTTTATTATATTTAAAAACATTAGAAACGTTTAGATTTTCATTTTGTAATTTATGTCGAAATTTCTAATATTAAATGTTTGCTAATATGTATTAGATCCCAAGTTAATGGTATAGTCTCTTTAATACCGCTGCAATAGCTGGCATTTGCAGTATTTTTTGGAAGTTACGAAAGATATTTTTTAGTTAATTAAAATGATGCCATTGTTGAAAGGAAAATGATTATCAGCCAACGTGGATTAGTGTCGCAAGCTATAATGACACAGTGAAAATTTATGAGCTATAGAATCAACGATATTATATTAAATAAAATTATGTTTTTCAAATAAATTGGCTTTAAAAATCTGAGATACTTTCTGTAAAATAATAGTGATTTCAGAGGCTACAGCAATGATTTGCACTATTATTTCTCAGAAGCAGGTTTTTTCGAGGTAGTCGACTAGGACCCGAAGCGAAATCCCCGAATTGCTGAGATAATCATGGGTTTTAAATCCGTTGAAGAAACGCCAGTCACCCCCCAGGCACTAGCACACCGCACGCTCTAAATCATTTTAGATCTTTACATAGTTAACAGTTTTGTTGGGGTTTCACGACATGTGCTTCGAAAGCTCATGGTTTTTGATCGGCAAGGCTCTTGTTCACAGAGTTGTGGCTGAATCATCATTCCGCTATTGGAGGGTTCTTCGATTTGCTACGATATGAGCGTACTGTTTAGTGAAAACCATTTTGCGAACTGGTCTCTATGATTTCGATTATAAACAGCAATTTAGACATCTGACATATGACGTAATACAAGTGAACATCTAATGACAATATTTGAAGGTGTATGTGTCACACTTGATTAATCGGTTAAGTGGCATAACGTAAGGTTACTTACTCTTTTTTTTATCTAGGGATTGCTTATCCTTCCTCTAACGCCCTTGACTGCCTCGTCTGCTGCAGCCCTTTGTAGAATGTTGTTGGCCAGCTGGTCGCAATCTGCATCTCAGTTTTCCGAGTTTTTTCAAAGTTCGACACATTGATGTGGCAACGTCTGTAATTGTGGATCGAGATGTGCGAACGGTTGCGGTTATATAGCTTCGGCTGTATATCTGGCCATCATGGAACGTTCTGCTGAGCGTTTGATACTTTATAAAAGTACCTGAAGACGTATTTCAACGCTAGACACTGCTAATTGTAGGCGAGCTTAATAATAAAATAGTTCATGTGGTGGGGCAGCTAATACCTTGTATACTTAGCTCTACGGTTTGTATTGAGTGGGTACATTGAGTTGTATGATGACGTTTTAGGTATAAAAATATGGCAAAAGTGCCGTTTCTATTTGACAGTTAAACTGAACTTTCGATTTGCCATTAGTAAGCAAGAATCATCCCGACGAATTGATACGGTACGACATGTGTACATGCTGTTATAATACAAGTCTGTTATTAATTTAGGTGCTTGCGTTGCTGCCCTTCGTTTTTTTTACATCGCCACATTGCTTTTGTTAATTATGAATAGCATTCTGCAGTTTTTTCTGCTTTGTTTCTTCCAGTTTTTTTTATTGGAAGTCGACAGGACCTCCAGTAATAGTTGCACCAAGTGTTGATTATCACATGTTGGCATGCTAATTGCTATGACACACGAATTCCTTTTCGTCATCTGATCGAACTAAGGCCAAATCGTAAGTCAGTGTTAAAAACAGTCCATGGAATGACTCGCCCTCTCGACGACCAGTGCTATTTTTGATGACGAAAACGTCGGTGTCAAAGCCAATGACTTCGCTACTGAGCCTTCGCGACTTCTATTCAATAGAAGAATCACGTTGCATATTATAGAAATGTCAGTTTTTAATTTTAATATGTGACCCGAATGAGCGTTTCGACGACTTCCGGTATCTGTCTTTGATTCTTACCTTCTTGCCTATAGAATATATCACTAGGCCATTGATTGATTCCATTTCTTTTCCGTTCTTATGATATTGCTCTTTGTACACTGAGTTTGTTTTTCTTTCGCTCAGTTTACCGACTTCGTGGGCGCACGTTCCTTTCAGCCGAACTTAGTCTGCTAATAAGATGATTATTTATTAGACTGTAGAATAAATCAGTTGCCACCTGTTTGGGAAAACTGCTTATATAACTCTTTGTGCTGAAGGTAGGCAGGGCTAATGGTGCAATACATCGCGTGGTACTTTTTTTAAATTAGACGAGCAAGCAACTAGAAGATTATTTTGCTTGCCATGTTTGTCCCACACTGCACTAAAACGATGTTTTCTGAATCGGTGAATTTGCTAGAATTTATTTGAGAACAATCGAAACTTTAACTCAAAAGATAAATGTGCTTGGCAAGCAATAAATGAGGGGCTAACCGACAACAAGAAACAATGAATGTATTAATCAAGGTGGGAGCGCATGACAATGTGTAGAGGTTGTTGTCTCGTTCGTCGAATGATTATTCGTTGCATGTGAGAATTACCTTATTCATTTATGATTTACTAGGTGACTGATTGTTGGCCGAGATTATTCCCGCAGACTGAATTTCATCATTGTCATTGATTTAATCATCAAGTGATACGATAGGCTTTTGGGAATACGAGCACTTTGTCTGCTATTACAAGCCACCCTGGTTCCGTAGTCTGTGCACCAGGTCATGAAAAAATAAGGCCATTGGTAAACAGAAACATTGACATAATCGCTTCCACTTGTGCTTGCTGACAAATATGAGTCTTTTTCACCTTTTTCACACCACAAGTCCGCCTTTTTCCCTAAATGATATACTCGATTTTAAAAAAACAATCACATCAATATTATTTGACCTATGAAAGGGGCTTGCTTAGAAAGAGGCACCTCTCGACATACAAATCAAGGCTGTAGTGAGCTTTTAAGACGACGTCTGGTGATAGAACTGAGAAAACAATTAAATCACAAGATGATGCATTAACGCAATATACTACTATAGCGGAAGTCAACCGCCACGAGGTATATTGTTATTTGCTGGGTATTGTTATTGGGCTGACAAATAAGGCACGCCGCCACCCGATTTAAACCGCTCTTACAACTATTGTACCTGGGTAACGTTAGAGTAATTTAAAGCATTAAAAATTCGTTCATGATGTTTTGCGATGAGATTGCCAATGTACCTCTACAGAGACTCCGCTAGTTAGCCTGACGCAAAACTTCTTATCATATTAAGTATCTGTAACACTGTGTTCTGTGCAAAAATTTGTGCGTGAAGGAATGCCGTATATGTAACAAAAATTGATATGTAAAAAAATGCGTATGTTTGCTAATATTAAGCGGATAAGTTCAAGTCGAGACAACATCAATGAGCATACGATTACGGGAAAAACAATTAAATCACTTGTCTCGAATATAACAATTCCTTGAACTATGCCAGTAAAAAGAACAGTAGCGATTGAAAATTGAAAGAAAAATTGAAAGTTAGCTAACTATTATAACATTTGCATTACAGGCAAGGATATCTTCGATTTGTTTAAAAGAACGGAAAAATTGAAAATTGGCTAACTGTTATAATATTTGTGTTACAGGCAAGAATATCTTCGATTTGTTTAAAAGTAGATGTATTTACTTCCTACTTTTTGCCAATTATTTATTTTGGATCTTGATAGATCGTTGAGCGTGAGTAGCCTTGAGTGTGCTTTTTATGTATATCATTTATAATGTTGCAAGACTTACAACGTCAGAAAGATGCATATGAATTTATCGTATTCTTATATGAGATCGTTATATAGTGAGGCTGAGCATGCCGAACTGTCGGCCTGCATGCTGGCCTGAGATATATCAGATCTTTTTTGCTTTAGTCCATTGCAAGTATTTCTAGGAACCCTACCGGTTTGGATTCCAACGCTCTCGTATTAAACACTTGTGGAACTAAGCTTAATCTAAATTTAATATCGTGAGTTCATGGTTGAGTTTTTGCGTGGCGCAAGTAATAGCTTAAAGATGCTAGTTCGCCTTGGTATTTTCTTTATTATTGGAGGCTGTCAACTAAAATGTATTAGTGTGTACTCGAATATATTGATTCGATAGATAGTAATGTTTGTTTTTGCTTTAGTTTGTTGTAAACATATAACTCAGAAGCACAAAGTAACTTCAGGAGTTTTATTTTCAGGTAAAGTGGCTAACATGGAGAGTGCTGCTCACAAGATTTGTTCCATTGTGGAGCGGCATTTTGACGAGGAAATAGAGTACAAGAAAACAGAAGTTGAACTAATTACTGAACGAATTCATAGAACTAAACAAGTTTTAGACAAGCTGCGTGCAGCCATTATCTCCAAATATTACGCTGTGTCTGACTACAGTGAGCTTTCAGCTAGTGAAAACTGCGTACATCCAACCGTTCGAGCATATTTCGCCGGCAAGACCCTGCCTTCGGCGAGACTCAGCGCAGCTTCATATGATCTTCCAGTAAAACTTGGTCAAGGTCACCTGGAAGACCAGAAACCAACAAAATTAGAAACCGTAGTGAAATCAATGGAAAAGGTTAAATTCGTAATTGGTAACGTCTCGAGGTATATTGGCGATGAAGACCCTGAAGATATTGTCACTCATATATGGGTGACTTATGTTCGGCTTCATCCCAGTGAGAAGTTGCAGATACAGGATATCTTGTCGAAAGTAAGATTTTTCCTTCATCCAAGTTATTTTCCCCACGACGTGGTCGACGTAACTTCTCCATTTCAATTGAAGCGTAAAGGATGGGGAGAATTTTCATTAAGGTCACAACTGCACTTCGTCGATCCACTGAACAAGCCTGTAGATGTTATTCACGGATTAAAACTTGATAAATTCAAGACCGGACTTCAAACATTGGGGGGTGAAACAATCTTTGAAGTGATGCTACTAGTAGAAAAGAAAATAGACTCACCTACAAACCCACAAGTAATTTTAAAACAGTCCCAATTATCGCAACCTAACATTGAGATTAAACGGGAACCCGTGGACTTTGGAAACCCAGACCAGCAGATCGTCGCTAGTGCAGTCGTCAAACGAGGGTTCGCTTCTCCAAGTCCGACCGTAATTGACCTTGAAGCACATGGACACGATTATTGTACGCCATTAATACGGACTCTCCCATACGTGCTCGTAGCGGAGGATTCGGCTGTTGAAGTCAATTCATCGTCAAACGTTCGGTTAATCAAAGGTGAATCCTTGCTCAAAACGAAGTGGTCCACACTGAAAAGCGTTGCCACTCCCGTTACGACTTTTTTGGAAGCCACTGCAAACTGGGATGAATCACTCAAAAAAGTAGACTTCTCCCAGGACGTGTATCGTCTTATAGACATACTTGCTCAAGACTTTTTTACACTCATTGGTAACAGGCCCGTATCGGACCTGTTCTACCAAGCCTTCTGTATCGATGACTTTTTCTCCTGTCATATAGGGAAACGGAAAGCGATTGAGTGGGCCCGGGCCAGCAACCTGCGCAGGACGCTTATTAAGTACGGGGTTACCAACGTACCCAGAACGAGGCTAGTCTTACTCTACCTACGCAAAAATGGATACACTCCACTTCACGAGTCTACGGATCTTCAGTCGACGACCATGGAGGGTGTGCAGCTCGACTCCTACACATATATGGACTTTTCTGAGCGACTTTCATCAGAGCTTGCTCCACCACTGTCACCTGTCAAGAGGAGAAAAACGCAACTAGATGAAGACATTGAAGTCGACGTTGAATCACTACAACCCCAAAAAGAGGAAGATCTGTCTAGGCGAATCACAGTTTCCTCCCCACGCCTTCAATTCATCTATGATACTCTCGAGCAGATAGTAGACGAACGCAGACTTACCGAAGATCGGAACGAGCTCGATGCTCTACTTCGGCTGATGGATGCCGCCACAATGTCGTTTGCTGAACGACTTCTAAGACGTTCACTTTCCGCAGCATTTGCTAGAAACGCATCGAACTACGAAGTCGACGGTATTCTTCCGGTGGACGTGCATCATGCTGTGAATGCTCACGATGAGTTCGATTTCCTCGGAAATAGTGGACTTGCCGACCCTTAAGCGAAAAAAAAGTCTCCGGTTTCGATTCCTATGTGATCATAGTGAGTGATCAATCCTTAGTATGTGATATCGTAATACAATGACTATTAGCCTATTATATCGTAGTTTCCACATTAATTTGTATAATGTAATATAGAATGTATAACAAACGTAGCTCGAGGAGCGGTATTGCACGAAGCTACCTAGTTGATTGCGATGTACATGTGAATCTATATGAGGAATTCCGCTATAAAACATTATTACCAATTTATCGTTTCTTGCGATTCGACGGGTTAATATCACTTTGTAGATAATAATTCTCTGCCTTATTGATCAGCTAGCTTTCACTAATAAACTATTGTAGTTTCTCGTTGTTTTTAGGTATTTGAATTTCGCGCGAGAAATAGCATGTATTTTACTGATCAGGTCGACAGAAAAATGAGTATCGCCGATTCTATCGATGGACCTCCGTTTGAGTGTGGGCAATTTTTTTTTTTACCTGCGACTGAATTGTTTCAACCCACCAGAAGCACGAAGCTGTCCCTGCTCTGCCAAGCCGTCGGCAAAGAATTCTAGAATTGTGTAAATAAATGAAGATATCGCTGTTATGTTATATGAGACTTTTGACCCTTCTTTTAAGTTCAGCCGGGCTAGAAATGGATAGACTAATATTTTAGCTCATCTTTTGCGTTTTATCTCGCCTCGTTCGAGGACAGTGTGCAGACGTAGAAACGGCTCAGCCCACGCAGGATCAGGTGGACCGTCTAGACACCCAGAGTTGCGTGAGATGCCCAATGAAAGCGACCATAATGCAAAAAACCACCAATTTGATACAGGTTCACGCATAAAACACATTCAAGCAACAAACAGCAAAGGTATATTGAGAGATTTCGCACCTTTGGAAGAATGCCGGCAGGCGCAGTTCACCCGCCTAGCTATTGGTGTTCTTCGCTATTCAATCAATACAAACGATTGGAGTTTACTCATTCCGAGAATATAGTTCGATGGTAGTAGTCGTCGTCGTCGAATGTTCTTCTTTCTTTTCCGTTATCTAGTTGCCGGCTCTTCAGGACGTCCATCTCTTTTTTCTCGCTGGCTCATTCAAGAGCGATCAGTTTGACTGTGACTTTTCCACTTATAGTTGGACCTGTAGACCCGTTTCGTCGTCCAGTGGAATTTCTATCGCGGGTCGACTTTCCATGCGGCGTCCATATTTCGTCCGATACGTTTCTGTTGTCTGGGGCGGGGGTACGCGCCTCGTGGCGGCGGCATCAACATTGGCCTAGCCATAATCAGCAACACCATATCTAACCTACCCTATGGGGAATAATCTGTTTGCAGTCAGCAGAGAACTTTCTATCAAGTCCCATCGCGTTCGGAAGATTTACTTGATTCGACGAGAGCCGCTATAACAACAGTTTGTCAGCAAAATACGGGTACTAATAGCCAAGAAGAATCTCTGGTAATACGAATTGAAACTAGATTTCGTTGTTTACGTATGAACGCATTACTCCTAATACTGTATATGTAAGTTCATGATGATTTAAATGGCTAAACGAATGAATGAATGAATGGAGATTGTCGAACATCGAAAGTTTGCCGTCCAATAGGTATCAAGCTGGGGTGCGAAGTATACTTAGTGCCTCAGTTTCCTTTGTCAAAATAAACTCTGCCATGTGGCAGCGAGCGTTTGGGATCTTTCTGATGAATTACGAGATTTCCTGACTGACGAGACGCCTTCATAGCAGATAAAAGTGGTCGCGACGACAGCGCACTCTGTGTTGAATCAAGCAGCTTTGAAAATTCCTCTTTTTATGGGTTGGTAGTGTGGTTCTTTTAAATCCAACATGTGGAAAATGCCTCTTTTATGATGGCTGTCGCAGATGCACTAAAACTACATTACTTAATATAAAGGATATGAATAGCTCGTATTTTTCGCGCTTCAATCTAATACTGAGTCATCCAAGTAGTTTTTTTTAAAGAGTGCTTTATTGTTTTAGAAAGTCTGATCGCCTAAATAAACATAATCACAGTGTATAGCTTTAAACCTGGTGATGCGAAAACTTTAATTAATGGTATGCATCTACAAAATATCAAATGAAAATTAGAGAGTCGCTGAAGAGCGACACGCTGTGATTGAGCTCTAACGCTTTAGCTTACGACAATTTTTAGGCTGAAAAGGTATGGGAGCTTCTAACGCATATTCATACTATATAGAATACCTCGATCTTAGAAGGTCAATGCAGTCGCAAGACTGACACAATGCAGCTAATGAAAACAATTGCTTTTTGAGAGCATTTTTCGGTAGAACGTAGAAATAACGATAAGCAATAAGCAACCCTAATTTTTTAAACAATCGAAACAATGTTAGGTTATCGAATTTATATGATCTTCGCATAGCTCTTAACAAATTCATTATACTTTATTCTGCGAGTTTTACCTCCGGTATCGCCGTTAGGCATTCCATCAAACCGCTGGCTCTCAGCACGAAGCGAAATTTGTCTATGTCTGGGTTCGCCTTTAGACTATTACGTGTCTCAAAGATCAGCAGGCAAATAGGTTACCCACTAAGGTAGCACGGGTACGAAATTCATTACACTCAGTTTGCTTCTACCTGTAATACCTTCATAATAGATCACTGCAGGTACCGATTTCTAGTTAATGATTAATTTCAAATTATTATAGTTTGTAACCCTTGGTGCCATTACGTTTTTTACTCTAAGTACATTTTACATTAGCTAAGTATATGGAAACCAAGGGATTTCGACCGTTTCAAGACATACAAGTATTTTAGCCATCCTAGTGTCTACATATGGCCTTCAAATCTTTAGCGGACTTTGTTGAATTCAAACTAAAACGACATATCTGCTGTTCGAGTCTCTGAACACCCTACCAGCACTGCTGCTACCACAGCCATTCATATCATAAGAGGTTTACTCCAATAAAGAAAATTCATTTACCAGAAGACATATTTGAGAACGAGCGGGGGTTCCCGCCCCTGTTGGCCGTCATCATGATGCCTTACCCATACTTCAGGGGGTGAACAATCTTTACTGTATGATCATGGAAGGATTGTTGTTGTCCCCTTGAAAGGCCCCGTTAAATAACAGCAGTACCAGCCGCAGGCTGTCCAGTTCGGATAACATGAAAAGCCTTCGTCCCTCGTACCGCATCCAGTTCCCCGCAGGCTAAAGCCAGTAGACTTCTCTAGAAGGAGCTGGAGCCAGCAAGAAATACTCCGCGACACCATCATGTATTGATTCCGTCCCTGAGAGGTGCTATTTTTAGTGCCAGATGAAGCAGAGTTAAAGATAGCGACAACAGTGATAGCAAGAGCACACGATCAACTTAAATGGTGATGCTAGTGCTGCCTGAGCTTCTCGCCCCATTCGAGTTGCTGTTCCAAGAAAAATGTCGGAGTTTTCATTGAGGAGACGAGGAGAAGACAGGCACTAATCCGAACGATCAAGCCCATAAAGAAGGTCCGAAACTCACTAACAGCAAAGCATCAGTCGCAAGAGCTCACCAATCGCCTACACAGTCTTCTGCTCTTTCTGGTACTTCATAGGTCTCAGAACGGTATGCTACTGCTGCTGCTGAAATACTGAATGGATTTAAATGTCCCTGGCCTCTCTTTCCCCGTCCACATTTCCTTCCCCGGCTTGTCCATTGGATAGACAAGTCCGTGTGCCTTTCAACGGCACAAGAAGGTAAACGGCAAGAAGAATCATCTGACGAGTAAGAACTTGAGCAACGACTCAGATCGTGAACGCTACTGCCTATATCATTGGTCCCGATATCGTCAGCCACGCAGTTGTGCACGCGCGCGGATGTTGGCGCGAATCGCGAGGATCACAGAGCCGTTTAGCCGGTTGCTCGGGCCCTACACGGTCGATCTTTCTGCTGGGCGACAGCGGGATTGCGAATAGGTTTCACCTCGCAATCCGAGTGCGGCTACCCCCGAGCTATCTATCGACCTAACATACAGAAACAGGCTTTCGCTTGGTTTTGCTCTGCAGACCGTCGTAGACAAAGAGCCGACAAGGAGTTCGGACCAATGGAGAGCGACAACAGCAAAATTAAGATAAAAGATTTGTGTGGCATTTAGTTGGGGTCGTATTTAGATCTGCTAAAGAAAGGGGGTAGCTGTTCGCTCAGAGGTCACATTGTGCAGGTGCAGAATTGTCGAGCTATCGGCCAAGCTACCGATCACAGGGGAGACAAACATGGGCGACAAGAGAAAACCGAGGGGTAAATAAATACGAGTGAAGACGAGATTCTGATTGTTGGAGATAACAACGACGAGACGGCAGCACCAACGGCGCTTCTAAGGAATTTTCATATTGGCCACCAGCCATAGGTCGGATGACAACAAGTATTATTTAACTTTCATTGGGATAAAAAGATCCGAGGTTTAAAGGGTCCTATTCGGCGAAAAACTACAACGGCGTTAACTTGAAGTTTTCGATATACTGAAGGTGTGAAATATTATCGGAATGTTATGGTGCTAGCGAACGGGCAAAGGTTAATGTAAAGGCCGATTCAGCTGCAGACCAAAATGCAGCGTATGAACGGAGTACAATTGTTGGACATTGTTCCTCTGTCATTTTTAATTATATTTCTTCACTGCCGAAGTCTAACATGCACTTGCAAAAATGTTTGTTAGCGTGAATCGCCTAGAAGGCTTATTTTAATAGAGTGACAAGAATACATGTCACCATTTAAAGTACGACCCACAAAGGGACCTGCTTTAAGAAGAACAGTTAGATACGAACACATAAATACGTTGATCGTCAGTAAAGTTAATAAATCGATTTTTTCCGGGTTCGTGTGTTCTAAATAATCCCGCTATAAGTAAGGCTATGTATGCAATAAGACTATAT